>NW_006800306.1:61321-251536 GCF_000485575.1 Poecilia formosa | reverse complement strand
ATGACAGTCTACCAAACATTCTTTTAATAATGTAATATTCCACTGTTATCGCAGTGAATTGTTGCCTCCAATAAACCAATGTGTTCTCCAATAAACCAATCTTGAGCTAAGTCGCCGCCGCTGTACCTTGGTCCCTCTCTGATCTCCCGTCCGTTCCGGTACCACTTGACCTCGGCCTTCTCCTTGGTCAGCTCGCATGTGAACTCGGCATCGTCGAACTCGGTGATGGTCTGGTCTTTGAGCTGCGCACTGAAGTCGGTCGGCGCCTCGCTGATGATCAGCTCCGCGGTGGCCTTGTTGTCCCCGGCGACCACCGTGTACTCGCCCTCGTCGGCCAGCGTGCAGTCCTTGATGGTGAGCGTGTGCTTTTCTTTGTCAACCCTGTAGATGATGCGCTTGCTGAAGGTGATCTCCTGGCCGGCCTTCATCCACTTCACTGTGGCGTTGGGTCTGTTGGTCTTGCAGGAGAAGCTGATGGTCTTCTTCTCCTGAGTGTCGATGTCCTCCGGAGGAACCATGATCCTCAGACTCTCCTCTGGAAAACACACAGTTTACAGTTACTCATCCCAGTTTGACATCAATCTCATGATAAATCAGTCCAATAAATGCAATACTGAGAATTTAGAGTATTTTTGTCTCGTCTCGATTATCAGTTGTCCTGATTTTTTTTTTGTTGGTTTTAGTCATACTGAATCAATCAAAAGTTGTATAACAAAGCTTCTTCACTGCCACCTAGTGGACAATGTTCAACATGTTTGTAAAATAAATAAACAAAGTTCCAAGAATAAAGCCATAATATTATGAGAATAAACTCAAAGTAATACAAGAAAAAAGCTGTACTAAATTGAAAATAGAGTAATATTAATATGAGAATAAAATCGTTTAATTATGAGGATAGTCAACATAGTATA
Source organism: Poecilia formosa (assembly GCF_000485575.1). Taxonomy (NCBI): domain Eukaryota; kingdom Metazoa; phylum Chordata; class Actinopteri; order Cyprinodontiformes; family Poeciliidae; genus Poecilia; species Poecilia formosa. The sequence goes on along the minus strand of NW_006800306.1, from coordinate 250,625 downwards.
AGAATAAAGTCGTACAACAATAAAGTCAAAATATTACAAGAATAAAGTCACAATGTTACGAGATTAAAGTTGAAATAATACAAAACCAACATTGTAATAAGATGAGAAAAAAGTCATAATATTTTGAAAATAGTCACTACTATGAGAATAAAGAATAAACTACAAGAATAGTCAAAACAATATAAGAATAAAGTCATACTATGAGAACTAAGTTGTTTATAAGACGAGATGAGAATAAAGTGACAGTATCATGAGAATAAAGTCATAATATTACTAATCGAACTCGTGTCAGTGGAGGTAAAGCACCAACCTCTGACGGAGAGTTTGCCGGAGCTCTTGGCCTGTTCTCCTCTCTGATTGGTCAGCGTGATGCTGTAGTCGGCTTCGTCTCCCTTCCGAGCGTCTTTGATCCTCAGCGAGAAGACGTTGTCTCTCTGAACCATCACGTACTTGCCGCTCTCAAACAGAGTCTCGTCGTTCTTCAGCCACTTGGCCTTGGCTCCCTCGATGTTCACCTCACAGTTCAGGACGATCTCCTGGCCTTCTTTGACCTCCGTGTCTTTCAGAGGGGTGATGACCTTCAGTTTCTCTGCAGGGAAGAGCGAACGTTGACGACATGGACCGAGGTTCTTGCAGCGGCTCGTTTGTTCAGTGGGCGGAGCTTACTTACCGCTCACAGTCAGGTCAGCGCTGGCTCTCGTCTCTCCGATCACCACAATGTATCCGCCCTCGTCTTTGAGCTCGGCCGCCTTGATGACCAGACTGCGCTTCTTGCCGTCACTCACCAACTCGTACTTGTCTCCTGACTCCAGCTCCTTGCCGTCCTTCATCCACTTGACACTGAAGGTTTCCTTGGAGACGGTGCAGGTGAACTCTGCCCTATTACCCTCCACCACCTCCTGGTTCTGAGGTCTGGACAGGAATTCAGCAGCCAGTTCTGCAGGACAGAAACACCAGATTGATTTTATTATGTGGTATTTTATGAAGCTTCTTGCTCATTTACTGCTGTTTATGTTTGTTTTTTATAAATAAGCTTTGGAGCAAAAACATCAGGAATCACTTTACCTAAAGACCAAGGACTTCTTTGTGATCTTGTGTATGAGTAACTTCTATGTGGGGTTCCCCAAGGCTCAATCATGGGGCCCCTCCTATTCTATATCTACATGCTTCCACCAGCTCAGTTATAACAATAAATGATAAACAGCTCTACATTATGATGCCATCAGGTGACTCTGAACCCATCCAAGGACTCAACAGTTAAAAGTGTGGATGTGCCACAACTTTCTCCAGTTGAACAGAAACAAAACTCCAGAAACATTTAGGAATAATTTGATGTGTATTTGACAATGGCGTTTGACAAAATCTAATGTTTATTACTGTTTGCTAATTGATTACTTTGTTTATATTTTACTGCCTTGTTGCTGAAATGTGGTAAACAACTAAACATGACTTTTTTCCAGTCTTTACCGTTGATCTTGAGGTTCCCAGAGGTTTTGGTGCCGGTGCTCAGCCTGCAGCTGTATTCTCCGGCGTCGTCTGTCTTCAGGTCCTTGATGAGGAGAATCCTCTTCTTGCCATCGATGATGTGTTCGTAGCGGCCGCCGTCTGGCAGCTCCTTGTTGCCTTTGTACCAGGTGACGTCAGCGTTGGGCTTGGAGACCTCACAGATCAGCCTCACGCTGTCCGTCTCCGTTCCCTCGACGTTCGGCAGGTTTTTAGTGAAAGTAGTTTCTTCCTCTGCAGCGACAGGAAAAGATTCAGCAGAGAAACGTCCAGTTATCAATGAACCGAGAACGTCTTGATATGTTGTTTGTCAAAATTAAGAAAATCTTCTAGTCTACAAATTCCAATAATAGCAAAAGAATGTAAAACCTTAAAAAAAAACTATTCACATCTGGTGGCACCAACTGATTTATATCAACATCACAATTTAGCATTTGTTTAAAACACACAAATTTTTAAAATAAGAAATAAAAAAGGAAGAAAAGCTCAATGTGACTGAACTGGATAGATTAGCAATACTAAGCAATGCTGTGTTAAATCTCTTTTTATTATCTTTATTTGTTTATTTTATTAATTTGCATTCATTAATTAAAATAGGTGCATCTTTAAACATAAAACATGCAATGTATAATAATAACTGTACTAAGTCAATATATATCATTATACCTTCATAGACTATTTTAGACTTTTGGAAATTTTCAGTTTCAAAAGTCAAAATATTTAAAGTTTTTCAAGAAAATTTCTGTGATTATTGGCAGATTTAAAAAAAAATCTACAACAGCCACTAGGTGTCCCACTGGAGCAACAATAGCAAATATGAGTAAAACTGAGCACAACTGAACATTTTTTAAATCAGGAACATCAGAACTATCTCTACTCTGGTGTCGGTCCACTTTATAGGATCTCCTGTTTTTTCTTCCCAACTGGAGAAAACCGGATCTGTGTTTTTCTTTTCTTACCGACGACGGTGAGCATGCCGGAGGATTTGGAGGTCTGTGCGTCACATTCGTATTCAGCTTCGTCATCAAATGCGGCCTTGTGGATGAGAAGGATGTGTTGACGGCCTTGTGCAATAATTTCATACTTCTTTCCTTTTCTGATTTCAGTTCCATCCTTCAACCAGGTGATCTGTGGAGAAAGCAGGAAGAAGATGATTTACTCAGACAGGAGAACTGGGTTTAGATTCTGATGAACACATAGAAGGAAAAGTGCTTTTCTTACTTTAGCGTCCTCTCTGGAGACTTCACACTCAAACCTGGCAGTTTCCTTCTCCCGAACCTCAACATCATGGAGCGGCTTGGAGAACTCGACACGGGCAGCTGTCCACACAAAACGAGATCCACACAGTTACTTTAACAGATCATTTGAATTTTTGGTTTTTTAATGAAGTGGAGCTCAAACAGGGCTGGTGTGAATTCACCCCTTGGGTTTCCTAGCTCCAATTATTTGTTTTAATTAAGGAAGATGCCTTTCATAACTAATGTAGGCAATAAAATGTTTATTTTTTTATCTAAAAATGAAATGTAATTACTTATTTGCATATTTTCATGTATTTCTAATATTTTATAAAAAGCTTCGATGATAAATCTGCAGAATGAGCCAATTTTTTAATGTGATTAATCGTCAGAATAATCAATAACTAAAATAATTGTTATTTCATCTTTGCATGAGTTTTCCAAGTAGTTGAAGTTTCTCTTATTGCATTTAAAATAATATTTTTCATGTCTACCTATAATTTCCCCTTTCAGCTGTACTCACTTTCCACCGTGAGGAAGCAGGACGTTTTGAAGTCTTTGGCGTCGCAGGTGTAGGTCTTTGAGTCGTCCAGCGTGCATTCGTGGATGACCAGCGTTCTCTTGCAGCCCTCAGCCAGGATTTCGTACTTCTTCGTCTTGCGGATCTCCTGGTCGTCCCTGAGCCATTGGACTTCTCCGTTTGCTCTGGAAACTTCACACTCGAGCGTGGCGGTGGTTTTCTCCTCCACCGTTTGGTCCTGCAGAGGTCTGGTGAACTCTACAGGCGGCTCTGGATGCACAAACACAAAGGGCAACGGTTCAGTTTCCATTTACCTACTTTACGCATTTTACATGCAGGGCTTGTAGATTGGTCCCACAGTAAAATTAAAAAAACTTTTCAAGTTTCAGTTCACTATTATTACTGTTATCAGTAATGTTGTGACAGCATTGTGGATTCTACGAAGAGGCACATTAAACTAATATATAACAAAAAATTTAAATTTTGTTGTTTCAAGTAAAACAAATATAAACCAACCTTTATTTCAGTTACAGATCAAATAAGTCATCGAGAAATTAGGAATAATAAGCACTCATGACATTTAAACAATCAAAACTATTTGTGTTAAAGTAAATGTTCTTCCTGCTCAAAATATACAAAGTTACAAAAACATAAAAAATAAATATTCTTGCTAGAAATAATTTTAGTAATTCTAAATGACCTAAAACAAGAAAAGTTTAGTCTGATTTAACTTCAGACAGTGAGAAAAAAATGTCTGTCTTTTTATTAGGTGTACACACTCTAGGTTTCAACTGTGAATAATGTTTCCAACTCTAAATTGTGTAAAGGTAAATGACCTTCCTGCTCAAAGTAAATACTTAAAAATAATATACAAAGAAATGTTCATGTTACATTTTCTGGCATTTATCAAACAGAGACAATTTTGCAAATTCTAACTGACCTACAACAATAAAAGTTTAGTCTGATTTAGCTTGTGATAGTGAGAAAAATTATTAAGTTTTTGAAAATATCTGGTTTCAACTGTAAATAACACTTCTGTAAATTTAGGTTTTTAATCAAATGTCATATTGCATTTTAATACAAAACTGTGCATTTTTAAGGATTTTCCAAAATATGAAAACATGTAATTGAAATTCAAGCTGTTTGATGTTAACCTTTCTGTTCCGTTACCATAGCTACCTCAACAAGACAGTCACCAAAATAAAAGCATACGACCTCAGCAGTAGTTACAATAACAGCGTGTATTCTACCGTTTCAACTGAGTAAATCTGGTCTTTAAACCAGGTGTCTCCAGTAGAGTCACTGAGTCGGATCCTTACCTTTGACAGACAGGGTGGCTTCAGTCTCAAAGTCTTTGGCGGTGAGTTTGACTTGTCCAGCTTCACTCAGTTGGACGTCTCTCACCGTGACGCTGTAGGTTTTTCCTTCATCCTTGAACACAACCTGAAGGTTCAACAAAGTCAGTTACCACAAGATTTACTTTACAAGAGGTATTTATATGTGCAACTTTTTAGTTTATTTTTTTTATTATTGCTTAAGGAACTTATGGGGTATTGAGGCCCTGAGCTGTGCCTGTCAGGTTAGCTAGAGAAGGAAACTCGCCAGTTAGTCACTCCCCTCAGATAATCTCATGCTGAGTATCATCATCTATTTAAGTATTGCTTAACTTAATAAGTCTACAGGTTGAACTACATCAAAACCAGCTAACAAGGTTTTGCCTGTTCTGCACCTGTTGAGCTGCAGAACAGGCCTGCCACACTAGCTGAGTTTCCGTTAACCATATGATTGCTCCAACTGGAATTAAGAAAATAAATTTGCTTAATGGAAACATACCAATTTCAGAACAAACTCACATTTTTCTATAAAAATAAATCTGTGCTAGAATGAGGTGTTTTTATGGCTATATCAACATTTGTGTATTTTGCACAAAACTTCTCTTTTGTATAGTTGCTGGTTGACAAACAACAAAAGGAAGTATTATCGCCACCAACTGGTAAGGAGTTTGGACCGTATTCACACAAAACTGCAATGAGAACATTTTTCTCATCACACGGGTCGTGATCAACAACTGGATGTTACTACTGGCGGAAAAGACGAAGAAGACGACAGGAAGTGATAGGAGGAGGATGGACCTCGTCTGAACAAACTTATTCACATGTGATTGTGGTTCTTATTTAAAGGAAATACTGCAATTGCAGTCTTTTTGTGTGTTTTTTCCGACAGATGAATCTTGACATGGTTTTGTGAACATTTTTAATGGAAATGCAGGATAACAAGATTTGCCCTGAGTGTTGTTTGGCTAGACAGGTTCTCCCATCTTTCTTTCTTCCATCTTTTCAGATTTTGATGGCTACACCATATCAGAACCTCCTACTTCATTATATTGATCATTTACTCTGGCCTGAACATTTTCTCTATGAGCTGCTCATACATGGCCTGACCACAGAGTCCTAACAGTTAAAACTGAGAAGCACAGCTGCAGGACCTCTAACTCCTGATGGCTGAATTTACCACACAACTCCTGCTTGTATGTGATGCAGGACCTGTCCGAGCACAAAGCTGTATAACTCACAGAGGGGGATTATACAAGTCGTAGATTAGGGATAATAGTTGAAATATGTGTTTAAAGCAGCAGTTTGGGGGAAGATCAGGACAGTGAAGCTCACTTTATTATTTAATGGAGGCTATAGCTTTTCTTACACCTTGAAGAGTCATTTTAAATCCTAACAATGCATTTTAATGGAAAATAAAAGTAAGGGAAGCGTCATGAATTCTGAATACTGGTTAAGCTCAACCCATTAAATGCTGTTTCTATGGAAGAGGATTAGTGCCACTGCAAAAAAAAAAAAAATAAATAAAAATCTGACTTTAATCTCAGAATTCTCATTTTTCTCAAAATTAGGATTTTAATCTTAGAGTTCTGAAATTTTTTCCCCTAAGAACTCTAAACTTTCTTCCTCAGACTTTTGACTTTATCTTTTTTTGGCAGAATTCAGACTTTTTTTCTATAAATTGCAAATTTAAACTCAGAATTCTAACATATTTTTGAGGTTGTTTTTTTTTTTCAAAATTGCAACTTTAATATAAAAATTCTGACCTTTTTTTCTCTCATAATTCAGACATTTTTCCATTAGTCTGATTGTTTTGCCTCAGAATTTTGACTTTTTCCAGACTTTTTTTCCCAGTGTCCTACTCCCCTTCCGCATGTTGCACAGAGGGATTGGGTTTCCTAAGAAGGTCTCAAGTTGCCTTATATTATCAAATTAATACATCTTTATGACAGGAAAGCCTTTCTGGGCCCAGCAGAACCAACGAGAGATTTTCCCAGAGATGTAAAGTTGAAGCTAACAAATATCTGCAGTTCCCACCTGCCCTGTGCTGCAGCCTCTGCCGGCTGTTAAAAATAAACCCACAGAAGCGCTTGCAGGGCAGAAAACACCCCCTGCTTGCGTTATCTCAAAACGAGGATCGAATGCTCAGCTGGAATCCCGAACCTCCACCTGCAGGACCTTATATGAACAGGCAGTCGCAGCACAGGAAGCTGAAGGGAAACACAGGGGCCTGATTCTGGACCAAAGCCAGCACCTGGGCTGGACAGGAAGTGGACAAACAGGTGTGTCAGGTGTGACGGGACTCACTCTCTCGCTTGGCTCCAGCTTCGTCTCGCCCAGGTACCAATCAACGGGGATGTCTTCGTAGGACAGCTCGCACTGGAAGGTGGCGGTCTCTCCGGCAGTCACTGTGATGTTCTTCAGGGGCCTCACCAGGGAGATCACCCGGCCTTTGGGTTGGGGAGAAGACATGGTCAGTCCCTCCCCTCAAACCGGTCAACAGACTCCAAGAAATCCCCACAGAGACGCAGCAGATCCTCAGTGGCCAATCCTCATGGTGTTTGAGGTAACGGCAGGGTGCTGGGCGCGCGGAGGACGACTGAAGCCAGCCACCCTGCAACTTGGCACTGAGGCCAGGCTCATTAGCATACGCCTGGCGTCAGAGGAGCAGCGTCTCAGGAAACCAGTAAGACGCAGGGTCATGACCTCCCCCCCTGCCAACCACTGAGGACCTGAGCTTGATAAGGCATCCAGGTTCTAAAATAACTGAGGGGCCAGATTGGTTAACGGCCCACGTCTGCCAAAACCATGAGGGGAAGTCAATCTGTTCCTGTCAATCACCTGCCTGCATTTTCCTTGGAAAAGGAGAATGTGACGCTCCTGGCAGGAGTTACCCAACACTTCATTGAGGAACTATGGTTTAAGTAATTTGGTTCAGGAAGTTTAGGTAACACAGGCCAAGTGGAGCTTCAGGATGTCCATTTGGATAAACAAGCACTTTGAAGTATTTACAACAGGCTTCTTCACATGCCTGAATTAAAGCCACTAACAGCCAGTTAAAGAGAGGTTGACGGTGTTGTTGACAGCTAGCGGATGTGTTTATAGTCACTCTAGTCATCTGAAGCAACAAAGCTACCTGTAAAGACGATACAAAAACATCAGGATTAAAAAAACACTCAGATTCCTTTGACTTAAATTTCCTGTGGCTCAGAATGAAGCCAAGATGTTTCCTGTTTGTGTCAAACAGGAAACATATTGAAACTTGTAGTGGAAACGCATGTATGGACTCAGATTTTCAAGGATCTTCATTACAATCACTTAAACATCTAACTTCTTCTGGAACCAACTTCTTCTGGAAAGCAGGAATTCGATAGAATGCATAAAATGCATGAAACTAAATCTGAAATATCTTGGTTTCATGGTGAAATAAAAGTTATGGGTATTCTTCCCTGACTTTTCTTGGTTTGTTTTGTTGCAGATGTTCATCACCAACCTCTAAACTTTATCGGTTGCATCTCTACAAGCTGCATATCATACCTGAGGAGATATTCCACCTGTGAAGTAACATAAATATTCATATCTACCAAATATCAACATTAAAAGAAGCAACTAAATGTTGGTTTTATTTCACGGGGATGGGATTTGAGGAATCTTCACCAACGTTGATTCAACTGGGATAAAATTACAGCGATAAAATCGGGCAACTCAACAAACAACATAAAGACATAACACACAACATAAGGCATCCCGATCCGGAATAAGAAGAAGCTGCTTCCCAGAACCGTCAATCAAGAGAAGCGACGCCTGTTTTTAACCAGGCGTCTGTGATTTGTTTTGTCACCTTTGACTCTGAGATGCGCTGAAGACTTTGCATTCGCTGCAGAGAAGTCAACGCTTCCGGCCATATCCATTCTGCAGCAGAAGAGTGTCAAAGTGTGTCGCGCTCCTTCCTCCTTTATCTCCACATCCTGACAACAAACACCCACAGGTCAGCGCTCATTCAAACAGGAGTGCTGACCGTGCACAACAAAACTGAAAGATGAGTTTTCATCAAAATAAAACATCAACTCTTGTTGGGGAAACGTGGATTTATTTCCCGTTAGAGGATTGGTCAGTGTTGTCTTACAGCAGACGGGTGGAGCGTCTCGCCCTTCAGTTTCCAGGTGGCATGGATGTCGTCTTCAGAAATCTGCGTTTCAAACGAGGCCGTCTCGGTCTCTGTGACCTCCACGCTGTACAGCGGGCGGACAATCTTAATGTTGCGCTCTGTGGAGGTTCAGAGACGCGTTTAGAGCAAAACCAGAGCGAGCCTCGGTCCGCGTGAGAAACGCGTGAGATGCCATGGACATCTGCCATGGAGATGATGTCCATGGCAGACATCATCTCTGTCTGCCATGGAGATGATGATGACAGACAGAGATATGAAGGCATGCAGCCGGTCGGGGTGTTGCACCTTACGGATGGTGCAAAGAGAGACATGTTTTCACTTTTAACGAAAACATGGAGCTAAAAGTGAATTATTGTGAAGAATGTTGTGAATCCTAAAGGTTATGGTTGGATCATGAGGTGTTAAAACACTCAAAGTGAAAGTTGAAGACATGAAGATGAAGAATGGAGACCGAGGTGAGCTTCAGTCCAGGTACAGGTGAGGTTTCAGTGACACTGACTCTGCAGTAATGTCGGGGTCTGGAGGGCGGCAGGCATTCATTACCTTCGATGTTCAGCTCTGCTGTGGTTTTGTCAGTGCCGCAGTCGCAGGTGTAAGCTCCCCTGTCTTTCTTCGCCGATTTCTTGATGATCAACATGCGCTTCCTGCCGTCAGATTGGAAGATAATGTTCCTGGACGCAAAGATTTCGTTACCGTCTTTGAACCACTTGACCTCGGCGGCGGCCTTGCTCAACTCGCAGGACAAGATTGCCTCGTCCTTCTCGACCGCGGTGTAGTTCTGGAGTTTTACTGTAAAGTAGAGGTCGGCCTCTGCAAGCAGACACCCATAATAAGCAGTTCAAAACAAAACTAAAACCACAGAGATGAGGTACTAATCTTGTTTACAGATGATCAACAGCCAGAATTCACATCCTGCTGAAGGAAGACTGATACTAACCAAGAACAGTTAGCATTGCCTCCGACGTCTTTCCCATTGCCTCCACCTTAATCATGGAGGTATCATCGATTGTGACCTCCTTGAAGGCCAGTGTGTGTGATCTGCCTTCCTCCGACATGTGCACCAGCTTGCTGGGGTGCAGGCGCACTTCATTTCTGTACCAAACTACTGGAATCTTGTCATGAGACAGTTCAACGCTGAACTCTGCAGTTTCTCGTTCCTTTACGGTTACGTCTTTAATCGGCTTGATAAACTCAAGGCGAATACCTGATAAAAAATTACATTTACAGGGAGGTAAATACAATGTTGTTCCAGTTGGGAAGATTGTGATTGTGAGGTTGTGTGGATTGTTTGCAAATGTTTGCCCAAAGCCTTTAACAAACATAACCACAGCTGTATAATTTATAGTTTCTCCATACTGTGCAGAGTATTCTGGGTAAAGGCAACCAAAACAAACACTTGTGTCTAGCATTAGTCAAAGACTAGTCCATTTTTGTTTACATTTTATTCTTCAGAGGTTTTCATGTCATTTCCTTCTGTAGTTCTTGGTGCAGGCGAGGAGGGGAACAGGTTTGTTAATTAGTTTAATAGCTTGACTCACTGCAGTGTAGAAACAAACTGCACCAGTTGAAAATGTAACAAGTGTTGCATTTTCGGTTCCGAATTGCAATGAGTCTACTGGATTATCAGGAGTGTAAACACTTTCAGATTTTGTGGCTTTCCACTCTTCTTCCAGACTATGGCACTTTGATTTTGATAAGTTTCTGAAGTTGCCTCTGGTTCTGGGGTGCCTTAATACCAGAAAATCAATAGTTGAAGACCATAACCTGGATACATCTTTGTGTGGTGGTTCTTGTAGTTCTGACTCCAGCTGCAGTAATAGGCCATAGTGTGGTCAGAACACTCCTCGATAAAAAATGTTTTTGTTTGTCTTATATAAAATTCTTCTTTTGGATCATTAGCTGTAAGCTGGCATCAAACTTAACAGGAATAAACACTTGAACTGTGTCTGTATGTAACAAATCTACTGTACTTAATATATAAATTAGTTCATGAATTGAATTAGTAAAAGAAGGGAAATTTTTTATACAGTTTTCCTGAATCTGCTATTTGAAATATTCTCTGTTGGAGTTTTTCTCAATGCAAAGTTTTCAGCCGTTGAGTTTTTCTGATAATTTTGTATAATTTAAAGGCTTTTGGCAAACATTCACATCCTTCAGTGACTGGTGTCCAAATAAAACTATTCCTTTGTGATAAAATACAGAGGCACCAACTCATTTTACCTTTAATAATCAATTTTCCAGACGTCCTCTTATCCTCAGCCTCAAACATGTATTTGGCTTCATCTTCATATTTGGCAGATTTTACGACTAGAGTGTGTCGTTTTCCGTCTACTTGGATTTCAAACTTATCGTCGTTTGACAATTCCTGAGTTCCTTTGAGCCAACGGAAGCTTTTGGGCTCTCGTGAAATTTCCAACTCAAACTTAGCCTCGTCTTTCTCGTATACATGCACATCGGCCAATGGTGTAATGAAAGAGATGGGAAGCTCTGTTGGTTCAGAGGGAAAGAGTTAACATTAAGGGAAGAGGGTTTGGATCAGGCAAGTTTACCTGAAGATACCACAATGATGGATGGTTGGTCCTTTATGCAGTGTAATAGCATTTACCCCAAACTATAAATCACTATTACATCTGTGTTATCTTACAGCTGCTGAAAAAGCAGGAAGACAAGCTTCAGCTTTTATTTTTTGACAGTTTTGGAAGAGGAAGCTCACCCTTCACTTTCATTTTAGCAGAACACTTGGCGTTGGCGGCGGTGAACACAAGCTCCCCTGTTTGGGGCAGTTTGCAGTTGTACAAAACCAGAGTGTGTTTGGCGCCATCTTCCACAATCTCAATGTCCTGCAAGCGGCCAACAAACTTCAGTATTTTACCAAAAACACAAGCAATCGATGAAGAGTGATTAGGATGGGGGGAAGCTGATGGAGGAGCTAGCAATCCCTCGATTAAACATGTCAACTAAAATAGAATCACATGAAGGTCAGAGAGGATTAATGGGACGTACAGCAGATGGACTGAGGACTTCTCCGTTTAGCTTCCACTGGCCGTGAACGTCGTCCTCACTGAGTTCGACTTCGAATCGAACCGTCTCTCCTTCTGAGACCTCGGCACCATACATGGGCCGAACCACCTTGATGTGCCGAGCTGGCGTTCAAGAAAGGGGACACATTTCTCTCATTGGAGACATTCAACATTTCAACACAAAGACAACATTGACTGACACAGATATGGAGACGGTAGATGACAGTAGACAGACAGTGGTGTTATTTGTTGGAAGTGTAAAAGGGAATTCGGGGTTAAGGCCAAACTCTTTGGATCATAAAGAACCAAACGGGGCTTTGAACAAACCCACCCATTTGGTTTTCTATGGAACTGGCCAACAGGGAATGAAGATCAATAAAAGAGTTTTTTAATAAAGAAGTGATGGTTTGTTAGAGTAGTTGTGTGCAACAGAATCTAGAAAGAAGACAAGAGTGCTTCTGCTTCAAAAGAGGCAATATCCAAGTTTTCAAAAGACCAGAATCACTTGGTGAAGCTAGAAGCTTTACTCTTGGAGAGCACAAAAATGACAAAGTAGTAACTCAAAAAATTATGACAAAAAAGATGCTTTGAGGTGAGGTTAGAAGATGGTGCAAGTAAAGGTGATGAGGATCCATGGAGATGAAGGTGGCTCAACACAGGTGAGTCAGTTACCTTCGATGTGAAGCTCGGCTGTTGTTTTGTCTGTCCCACAGTCACATACATACTGTCCCTTGTCTTTGTCACCAACTTTCTTGATGATTAGTGTTCTCCGCTTCCCCTCAGCCTTGATGGCCACCATCTTTGAGGCCTTGATCTCGGCCTCGTTGTGGTACCACATGACATCGACGTCTTTGCTGAGCTCGCAATCTAGAACCACTTCGTCTTTCTCGACTGCAGTATAGTCCTGCAGCTTAATCGTGAAGTAGGGATCTCCCTCTGGAACGGGGAGATTTATGATGACTCTTCGAACCGAATGTACGACAAATAATGCATGCAGCACAAGATAACTCAACAAAGACAGATGGAAAGAACAGACAGACAACACAGTCCAACAATTTCTTAGAACAGACAGACAGAATGAGGCATTTTTAGGACCTCAACAGACAAACATGGAGAAACTTTGCAAAGAATTGAAGAGTGAATGTGGATACCTATAACTGTCAAGTTGGCCATGGAAGGAATTCCTTTGGCCTCGGCCTTAATTTGACAGATATCGTCTAGAGTCACGTCCTTAATTTCTAGTATGTGCTTCTTTCCGTCCGTGTGAGTGACGACGGTTCTGCTCGGATGGATTTTAACGTCGTTCTTGTACCAGGTGACAGGAATGTTCTCATGAGAGAGCTCCAGCTCAAAGCGAGCTGTACTGCCCTCCTTTACGGTTTGATCCTTCAGTGGTGAGACAAATCTGAGCCTGATACCTACAATCATATTAATAAAACATGTTCATACAGGAGGAGGGAACCCACTCAGTGAGTTAAGTCAAAATGGCTAATCTCTGTGCCATTTTGACACTTGGTGATGGAAAGCTGGCACTTACCCTCGACGGTGAGTCTAGCTGTGGAAGTTTTGCCCAAAACCTCAATCGTATATTCATCCTCGTCATCAAACTCGCAGCAGTTGATGACCAGCATGTGTTTCTTCCCATCATCGATGATGTCGTACTTTTGGTCTGGGGTGATGATGTCAGCCCCTTTATACCACATGACCTTGGCGACATCCTTGGTGATGGTGCATTCAAACTTAGCCTGTTTCTTTTCTGGCACAGAAACGTCCTTCAGCGGGACAACAAAGTCCATCTCGATTTCTGGTTGGGGTGGGGTTGACACAGGGCACAACACATCAACAACACAACAGAACAACACAAAAACACAACAGTCAACAGCCAGAGCCCTGTTTACACTGTCATCTATGTTCTGAGTGATCCTGGTTGAATCTGGAGAAAGCTTGTTAGAGATTTCTTCTGGTGTTCTTCAGGACTCTACTCCTCTTCCAGCTCTTTGGTAAGTGTTAAAAAAAACAATTGGTGGTCTTCAAGGACTGCAGATGTAGAGTATAAACGGTGTCATCATGGGACTTCGTAGTCACTGGATTCAAGTATCCAACCTCTTGTTCAGTTGGCATGAAATGTTGATGATGATGGCACATCTTTGTTTTCTTCCAGAAAGCTTCGCTTCTGCTCTGCAAACTCCAACTCAAAGATCTTCTAAATGCTGTTATATTAGCTAAATATAAGGAAACTATAAACTATAGACAGGGCTCTGCTGAAAAGAATACATACAAAACACATGACTGAAAGACATTGACATAATAATGAACAGATCTACATACAGCTTTATATTTTCTATAGATAGGACAGACAAAACAACAGGAAAAAGCTATTCACCCCACAAAACGAGCATTGGAGTTCCTTCTCATCTTACCTGGCTCATTCGTCCTTTTGAATAAAGGTCTAAGGTCTGCTCTGGTATGCCTTTCAGCTTTGTTTGATTCCTCGCAGACCTTACACCTTTATTTTCACAGCTAAATTCCAAGAATCAGGGTCCATTGGGGTTTTGTGGGGGACCAGGAACGCCTCTTACCTTTGACATTTAGCATTGCGGTTGTGATGGCGTTCAGGGCCTGGTACGACACTTCCCCGGCCTGATCCAACTGGCAGTTTTTCAGTGTGAGCCTACGAACCGTACCCTCCATTTGGATGTCACACGTCTGATGATTACATTGTACTACTATTAAAAGAACAGTCAACACTGACATACAGTATGTACAACTTTATGAGAAAAGTCATACCGGAGATCTGGTCAAAACCTCTCCTTTGAGTTTCCATTCTCCTGGAATATCATCCTCAGATATTTCTGTTTCAAATGCAGCATCTTCCTTTTCTACCACCTCTATACTGGCCAAAGGCCTCAGGATCTCAGCTTCACGCTCTGGAAACAGGTATTTACTGCTTGTAAATATGTAACACCGTCAATACTAACCTGTAGAAACTCTTTCAGGGGATAGCAGTTGAAAGAAATACAACCTCCTAGCGTTAGCTTGGCGGTATAGATGCGTCCTTCCACCTCCATGGCATATTCTGCTACATCGTCCGGCTGGCAGTTCTTAATGGTCAGCGTCAGCTCCTTTCCATCCTTCGTGATCTCAACCTTGTCTGATGGAGTGAGCTCATTCTCTCCTTTGACCCACTTCCAGTTGGGAGTGTCTCTGAAGAGCTCACACTTAAACGTGGCATTGGCCTTTGGTTTCACATGCTGGTCTCTAAGTGGTTTTACTATCCAGTCTTTAATAATCTCTGTTGGAGTCAAATATCTCTTAGTCAGAGATTGGCATTCTATTCACAATGTGATTAATTTGGCGAGAGTTGGCAGAGAAACCAAAAATAAACCTAGTCTGAAGTTAATTTATAAAATTTTTCAAAGTTGGATTCTACACGATTCCTGCTTTGTCCTTGCCCTGGCCCAACCTTCACATTTTTCATTCATGCTAGTAAGGTATACACCCTTTTTCCTTTGGGGATCAAGGAATAATGGTCATGTAGCCATCCTAAAGACCCTTTACAGCCCAGCTGAAGGGAAAGACGATGGCTACTCCTTGTTCCCCCTATAAAAGGATTCCATACCTCTGAAAAATGGAGGGTAAAGGTCACGGAGGAATAGGAATTAGTCCTAACATTGGCTGACATGGTCACCTAACTTCCAGTTCTGTTTTAATATATGCGTATTTGACACCTCCCTTTGTCTTACCGAGCACTTTGACGTTTGTGGTGGTCACGACGTCCTCCTGTCCTGACACTTCACAGGTGTAGGTACCAGCATCTTCTGGCGTGGAGCCTTGGATGGTCACGGCGTGCTGCAATCCAATGATGTTGATTTGAATCTTGCCCTCCTTTTTCTTGAGGACTTCACCATTCTTCTTCCAGACCACGTCCCTCTCTTTGCTTAGCTCGCAGGATATGTAGATGGGCTGGCCCAGGATGGCCGAGTTCTCCGGTTCCAACTCCTTGATCCATTTTACAGGAAGCTCTGCGAGAATACAGAAAGGCGGTCATATCCAGAATGTTCTCAGAGGCCTGGTTGTGAGTGAATGTATGAAGGGCACAACTATTATACTGAAGTAGGGCTGGAAGATATGACTGAAAAACGCATCAGAGTTTCATATTGACCAATATCATTACTTTCCAATTTGTTTTTGTTTTAAATATCTAAATATTGCCAAACTCACAAGAAAGTGGTGGGGCCTTCCCTGTTTTATCCACAGTTTTCACTCCCCGCTGTTGTTTTTTATTTTTAAGCATTTATGAAGAATGGTGGAGAAACATTAAAACTGCTGCAGTGCAGGTTACTTAACAGGTTGTTGCTAGGTAACCACAAGTTAATCAACAGGTTGTTGCTAGGTAACCACAAGTTAATAAACAGGTTGTTGCTTGGTAACCAAAGAAAGAGTGAGTCATTTATTTCATGTCACCAAGCTTACTTAGCTAGCCTTGATCGTTTGATTAGCTAAAGCCTTTCCTCTGTCTAAATCCCCCAGAATGCTATGCAGTTGTAAATTGGGGTTTAGTGAAGTTGTTGAAAATGCTATCGGATATATTATCTACTGATACTGATCAAGTGTCTATCACTATACGTATTGTTTTTGATTTATTGTCCAGAATTATCCTGAAGGTTCTAGTTACGTTTCCCTCTGAAGTCTAGAAGGCCAAATAAAAAGACACATGAAGTATCTGAAACAGTGTTGGTATGATTAACCAAATGAAGCTGGATTACCTTCAACTATGAGCTTGGCAGTGCAGGAAATCTCCTTTCCAGCATTCTTGGCCACGCAGGTGTATTCTCCAGTGTCGGACAGCTGGACATCAATGATGTGCAGCTTCCGATCTTTGCCGTCAGAGATGAACTTGTGCTTGGGACTCTCACGCAGGTTGCCGCCATCTTTCATCCAGGAGGTGACGGCCGTAGAGGGAGAAACCTCACACTCAAACACGGCCGATGAGCCGATGGACTCGGCCTCCTTGAGGACAATATTTTCAAGCTTCTTGATGAACTTCAGGGGAACAGCTTTGAGTTTGAAACCTGCAAAAGGTTCCTCTGGTGGTGTGGGGCCGCCTCTGCCACCAGGCTTCATGCCCCGACCTCTGCCCTCTCCGGGCGATGGCGTTTGCTTGGCTGAAAGAGGATTTTAACATACAGACATGAGTCTAAACAATGATATTTTTGAGTACTGGTGTGGACATTAAGAAAGCACACTTACGTTTTAGCCCTCTGCCTCTGCCTCTTCCTGCTTCCTCTGCCGGCTGCCCCTCTGTTTAGAAACAACTACCATTAATCTTCTGCTTCACAATAAAACAGTTTATTGTTTTTTATGAACAAGCAAATGGACGGCCATATGCAATGTTGTTTATGTCAGGAATTGAATGAAGGGAGACAAGCAGAATAATGAATTATGTATTATATTTTCACAATGACACAATTTTCACACCATTAGGAGATGACATGAACGTAAAGATGGCATTATGATGGGATGAACACATATTGGGCAGATGAGAATGAAATGGCAGACAAACGCAGATGACTTAACAAGACCGTCTGGAAGAGATGGATGTGATGGACACAAACATGTAAAAAACACAACAAAATGATCCGCAGGAGGGATTTAGATGGAAAGCATGGTGGGAATGGATGGAGATTATTGAAGGCATGAATGGAGGATTTTTCTTGGTCGCCACCCAACACGTTGGGGTTGCCACCTTCTCACCTCTCTGGGTTACCCCAGGAACCTCCAAGGCACCTTCTTCTCCTTCACCTTCCCAGTCCTCTGAGCCATAGCTGTCCCGTGGAACCAGCTCCCAGCCCCAGGCTTCCTCTTCCTCCAGCTCAGCCTCTTCCTCTGCCTCCTCTTCAAACACCTCCTCCTCTGGCTGAGTGGCGACCTTCTTTATTTGCACAGCCCCGGGAGAGATCTCCTTCACTGCGGGAACTTTCTTTTTGCCAGGCTCTGCTGGTTTGACAGCCTTCGCCTCTTCTGGTGATGGTTTCTTTGGAACCTTTTTAAGAGTTGCAGCTTCAACAGAGTCTTTGGGTGAAACGCTTTTTGGCTCTTTTTTAAGTTTGTCAATGCTCGGCCTCCTCTCAGCCGTAGCTGCTTCTGCCTCCTTGAGTTTTTCAACTTTAGGAGAAGGAGTCTTTTTCAGCTCTGCCTTTTTGAGCTGCTCCACTGGCTTCAGTGCTACGTCTTCCTTCTCCTCTTTAGCCTTGGGTATAACTCCTTTCTTTGGCTCCAAAGCCTTAGGTTTGACCTCCTCTGGAGTCTTCTCAGGCTTCTTGTCAGGCTTCTTGTCAGGTGTCTTCTCTGTTGGAGCTGTGTCTACCTCCTCCTTTGGCTTCTCCGGCTTTTTCTCAGGAGCTTCAGGGACGTCAGGTTTCTTGGGCTTAGCCTCTGGCTCTTTTGCCTTTGGTTTTTCATCAGGACTGGTGCGACGGCGCTGCAGGTCATCAGATGGTTTCCTGTCTTTCTCCTCTGGGGGTTTCTTCTCAGGCTCCTCAGCTTCTTTGGAAGGTTTGGAGAAGGGCTTCAGTTTGACGCTTTCCACTTCCTGTTCTGTTGTTGGGATTTTCTTCCCTTTAGTTGGTGCTTTGACCTCCTCTGGCTCTTTCTCTGGAGTTTTCTTTTTATCTGCTGGCTTTGGTACCTTAGTTGGAGGCTCCTTTACCTCAGGGAGTGCCTCCGCAGGTTTCTTTGCTGGCTCTTTGGGTTCCACCTCTCGCGGGATCCTTTCTCCCTTCTGGAAAGGCACACTATCTCTCTCTGGCCTCTCCTTCTTATCTTTCTCTGGCTCTTCTAAAGGTTCAACAGGCTTCTCAAAAGGTTTGAGCTTGACTACTTCTGGTTCAGCTTCAGACAAGGGCAACTTTTTCACTTTTTTTGGTGCTGCACTGGGAGGAGCAGGTTCCTCTTCTTTTGGCGCTTTTGGGGTTTTCTTAAGAGATATCTTGTCTTCTGGTTTCTCATCTTTTGGGGTGGGCTTCTGGCGGGTCCAAGCGTCTTTTGGAGTTTCTTTTTCTTCCTCCTCTTTAGGCTTGATAACATCTGGCTTTTTCACCACATCAGGTTTCTCTTTGGGTTTCCTTTCTTCAACAGTCCGTCTGGTGACAACAGACATCTCAAAAGACTCTTCTTCATGCACCATTTCCTCGGCATGGAAAACGGTGGTCTTGGTGACTTTCTGAGGTTTTCGTTCCTCTTCAGATTCTGTCAGTGGAACCGATGGGACCTTCTTAAGCGTGACGACCTCTTGCTCCTCTTCCACTTCCCTCATGACTCTGGTTGCTTTCTTCAAGGTGGGAATCTCAAACGTCCCGTCCTCTGTGACTTGAATTTTACCCTTTTTGTGCTGAACAGTTTCTGAGGCAGTAAAGGTCTGACATTACTGAATGACACAGGACTGACATCACAGTTCTTGCAACACAGAACACACATATAACGTTATAGAAAATGTTCAACAAATATGCTAAACACAGATATAAGAAGAGGAATAATATTTCACATTTTGTCACGTTACAACCACAAATCCCAAAGTATTTCAACAAAAATCCAACGTCATATTAAACACTGGTGGATTCACTGGGCCATGTTCAGGATTTTATTTTAGAGTATCAGAGTCAAGGGGACTGAAAGCAACTGCACACTTCTTGTTTTTGTAAAATCCTTAAAAAGCCAATGAATCCACTAAAGTTGGTGGTTGTGAAGTGATAAATTGTGAAAAAAAGTCAGGTAACATCAATACTTTTTGCAAGGCACTGCAGGGTAATTTAAACTAATTAAGACACTGAGAAAATTTAAAGTAAAACTGCACAGATCTAATTTTCTTTTATATTTGTGAAAACTTTCTTGGCGGTATTCATTATAGTGCGTATTTGGTGTTTGCTAACTTTGCACATCCGTCTAACTCACAATGCCGTCATCAAAACAGATTTCCACTTCAAATTGGACTGGCCAGCTAATAATGTCTCCCATATTTAAACTTCATATTATACATTTAGAGCAGAAACTTCCCATGATTACATAAACCATGATTTAAGTTTTACCTTCTCCTGGTAGCTGAAAATGATTATAGTGTAAAAGAAAGCTGTAAGGTAGCTTTACATTAAAACAGAACACTCTGATGTAAACCTGAATTTGAACTTGTTTCCTCTCTTATTCAGAAGCAAGAAAATGCAATCTGATGCAAAAAGAGAGCAAATTGCTCTTTTGTCTTGTACTTTAAGGGCCTGAATGTGCTAGCATCACACATGCTATTTGCCTTGTGAGTAATAAGCTGCAACATAACAGAAAATGGAGCTGATAGTGCAATGAATCAGGGTCCATTTTCTTAAAAGTCGAATATCTGATTAGTTGAGATGCTTATTTCTCAAGTTAATGCCAAGTAATTTCTGTATTGAGCAAAACAAAGCAGCAATTAGTGATGGTTTGCTTTGGCGCCCAACATTGTGTTCAGGAGTAGATTTTCTGCCATCTGCTGGTTGTTTTGAGGTACAGTGAGAAATGGTCTTACCTTTCTGGACTCCTCCAGGTGTCTGGACCGGTCCTTTGGTTTCATCTAATACAGAAGGATAGGGAAGAAACTCATTAGGTTTTGGTTATTAATAACAATGTGACTCGTTTTCCTTGAAGACTGTAAGAAACATTTAATTATCGCACAGTAGAGGTAAAGAATTAAGGTGAGATATAAGAAGATGTTTAAAAATGTGCATGCTTTTGTTGCACTAAAGAGGAAAAGGTCAACATGACCCATATTAGTAAAGACATGAACATCTGGTGATGAAATAAGAGGTTTTAAAAGATGGATCTAACTGAAAGATAAAGAGGACGGTTCTCTGGAGGTCCTCTACCTTTCAGAGCTGGCTTTTCTTCTTCTGGAACCACCTTAGTCGGTTCTTCAGCCTTCACAACAGGCTTGACCACTTTCAAGAGCAACATTAGATTAATCAGATGTTTGGCAAACTAGCACCCAAACATTCCTTCAACCGTTTTCTGTCTGAATACCTGGTTTTGTTTCCTCTGGTGGAGGGATTTTCTTTTGAGTAACTTCAGGTCTTTTGGGGGCTTCTCCAACTTTTGGTTTGATTTCTTCAGGTACAAAGAAAAGATGAAAATTTGCACAAACGTCTTAAGAACATGTTAATCTGAACTCAGAGAAGTTTAAACCCAAGAGATCATTTTCTGACCTCGATGTTCAGGATAAAGTTTCAAAGATTTGCTTTTTTCCAAGAGCGCATTCTGTCACGAATGCCTTTAAAACCAAAGAAAGTTGAGTACCTTCTGGAGGAGGAGCTGGCTTCACTTCTTTGGGTTCTGGAGGGAACTCCTTCTCCTTCACAACAACTTAAAAGATAAATAAGACAACAATCAGACAAACATTCAGACAGAGGTAAGAATTCAAGCACGGCAAAGAAAAACCAGCCTTTAGGCAGCTGGAAGACCAAACAGCCTCACCACACCGGTTCAGACACACACTGGATAGAAGAGTTAGAGAAACGGCAAGGGGGAAAATCCAACGCAACCCATCTGCGTTTCCATTACAAACGTGTGCAAAACTCTGTTGATATTCTGCTGATGGTGAAAAAACACAATTTTTAAATTGTGGTGCTTCCATTAAGTAAAATACAATTAAAATCACACATGAATAAGTTTGCTCACACAATATTTCATTAAAAACTTGCAGAGCCATCCTCCTCCTACCTGTCGTTTTCTTTGTCTTTTCCCTAAGTAGTAATATCCGGTTGTTCATCACATGACTGGTGTGACTCGAAAAAATGTTTCCATTGCAGTTTTACAAAATACACTAATCTCTTTAAAGGATAAAAACACCTCATCCTAGCACAAAAAGTTTATAGAAAAACATGAGTTTTTTCAAAAGTGGCATGTTTCCATTAAGCAAATTTATTTTTGTAATTCCAATTTGCGCAATTAAATGGTTAGTAGCAAATTTCCATTGGTCTCATAATTGCGCAAAGTGTAAATATGATAATGAATGTTAATAACAGAAACACACAATTTACAGAAAAAAATAAAATTTTTTTAGTCAAAAGTTTCTGTGCTAGAATAAATTAGGTTTTTGGTTTTATTGAAATTAGTGTATTTCACAAAACTGCAATAGAAACATTTTTTTTGCATCACACAAGACGTGATTATCAACTGGATGATAATACTGGAAGAAAAGACAACATGATGATGTCACTGCTATTTTTTTAAATTTTTTAAAGACTTATGTGAACAAACTTATTCATGTGATTTTAACTGTGTTCCTCATTTAATGGAATTACCACAATTGTGAAACTGCGTTTTTTTCAACATAAGCAGAATATCAAGAACGTTTTGGACACATTTGTAATGGAAACGCAGCAGACAAGTGAAGACAGATTGTGCTTGAACATAATGGGTGACATGACATGGAGGTCCTTCTGGACGGTGATATGGATGTGGAGAATCCCCACAGGAAGTGATGTCGGGTGCTCAGATCAGAAACTTGTGCTCAGTGACAGTTTCCCTCCTCTGTACCTCTGGACGTTTCTTGAAGAAAGAGATTTTCTTTCTCTTCTGGCTCCGCAGTCAGACCCTTCGTTTCTGTGACGGACTGCACTCCTTGGCGTTCTGCCTCGGTTCTGGTTTCGTGTGTTTTTGGAAGCATGGAGTGGATATGTGGCGTGGTTCTGGTGTGTTCTGATGGGTAGCCAGTGGTGCTGACTTTGGGTTTATCTGTTACTGAGGGCTCAAAGCCAGGCCGACCTTGGGTTAGTTCTCTCTCTGCCTGTTTGTCTTTACGTCGAACACCAGCAGACATGTTGGGTTCAATTGGTTGCTCTGACGTCTTTGAATCTCTAAGATATTCTCTTCTTCCTTCAGTTGTGTCCGATTCCTTAGACGTCACATCGGGTGTAGACGTCAGAGAGACTTTTTTCCCTCCACCAATAGTTGCTGCCTTTTCTTTCTCTGGAACCGTCTTTGCCTGAACTGTAGCATCAGATTTATCTCCTCTATATGCAGTAATTTGTGAAGGAAGGTCTGTAGGACTGATTAGTTCATCTTGACTTTGCAAAGTTTTTGCTTCAACAAATAATTTTCTTTCTGTTTCGAGCTTTAGTTCCCTAACATTCACGTCAATCTCTTCAGGCTGATCTAACGCATGTATTTGATCTTTTGTGGATCTTTCTATTAGAACAGAAACATCACCTGACATGTAAACAGTTTCTCCTGGTCTAACGTCTTTTACTTGAGAATCAGGGGACATATATGCCTGTGTGGTATCTAGCATCTCCTGTGTGAGTGCATGCATTGATTTTTCATACGCCACATCCATAACTGGCGTCTCTGAAACTTTTTGTTTTGCTTCCTGCTGCTCCATCATTGCAGTCTGGGAAATGTCATGAAAATAACCTCTAACTGTTTCCGTTTTAGACGTAAAGCTTTCAATTGGTGACTTTTCTCTACGTTTCACCCTCTGTTGTGTTTTATCTTCACTAGCTTTGTCTGTTGTGAGGTTTTTCACCTCTAACTCATCTGGACTGACTGAGTCAAACATTTTCTCTGTTACCACTTCAACATTTGCCTCCAGGTTATCAGGAGCTGTAGCTCTTTGTAAATGGTCTGATTTAAAGTCACCAACATCAGTGATGAGATGTTTTTCAGACGGTATTTCCATCAAAGTTGCAGCTGCGACTGCTTTCTGCTGCTGTTTTGTTTCTGGAAAAAGCTGGCTAATTTCTCCATGTTCTTGTTTTACTCTTACCGTCCTGGAAAGTTCTCCATCTTTTGTTTCGGTCATGCGTTTGGGAGGAAATGAAGCTGGTTTGTCAAGGATGTTAACTTTTTCAAGAGGAACTTCCTTGGCTTTTGGTTCTGATCTAACTTGAGACTTTAATTGATCTTGCTCTACTCTTGTAGGCAGCTTGTCTGCTCCATCTTCTACCTTTATTTGTTTAGTCTTCTTTAGAGACGAGGCTTTATTGTCATCTACGGCTATACCAGATGTTTCGAACACCACCTCCATCACAGGAGCCACAGAAAGTTTCATTAATGTTTTTGGTGTTTCAGCTTCTTCAGCTGTAGTAAAACATCCATATTCCTGTTTGAAAACAGTTGCCTTGGCCTCTTTGTCTTGAAATTTTGTATCTTTTGCTTTCAGAGATTTGGATTTCTTTCTTGCAACATCTTGTATAATTTCTGTTTGGTCCAACTTCTCCTCTTCAGTTGCTCCTTGTGAAATCTGGTTGGATTCTTCTGTTTTCTGTCCTTTTCTTGCAGCTTCAGTTTCTGTGTTTGAGGTTTTCATCTCCTCAGCTGGACGACTTGTGGTGGTTTTCTCCACTTCAATAATTTCTTCTGCATTTTCTGCGTCTCTTAGATATTTCTCTATTGAAATATTTCCCAGAACTTCAGTTTTCTCTGGTTTATTAAAGATCTTTAAGTCTCTGACCCTATCATCGGTATTTTCTGGTCTCTGTTGTGTTTCAGTTTCTTTCTGTCCACCAGGAACCTCTGGTGTCTTTCTCTGTACTTTCTCCAGTTCTTCTTGTGTTGGTTTAAAACCCTCTAACTCATCAACTATTGCATCCGTCTTTTGTAACTTCTTGGTCGTCAGGGCTTCCTCTGTTGATGTGCTCCCTTCAGCTACCTTTGGGTCTACCTGAGGCTCTTTCCTAACTGAAGTTTCTTCTACATTAGCTGGAACATCAGCCTCATCTAAGACTTTTACTTTAAATTGTTGTTTTGTAGATTTTCCTCTTCTGTCAGTTTTAGTTGTGTCTTTATCTCTGACTAACTTTGGTTGAAAGTTTTGGTCTGTTCCCTCTACAGTTTGGTCCATTTCCTTCATTTCCTTTGGAAAACCCTCAGCTTCACCTGTTGCAAACCCACCTCCTTGGATTTCTGACAGATTTTCTGCAGATCGTTCTTGCTTCATGGCTCCAGGTAAAGGTTTGTCAGTTCTGTCATAGACAGACGTAAGGCTGGCTTTATCCAAATGGCAGATGGTTTTTGACAGGATTTGCTTGTCTTCAGTTATGAACTCAGATGTTGACTCTTCTGGAGAAACTTTCAAAGTTCTCCCTTTAACTCCACTGGTTTTTATCTGGTCTTGTTCACTGATCGACCCCTGAGGCTTGATGATTCTCTCTTTGGGTAACATATCATCATCTGTTGGTTGATAAACTTGTTCTTTATCTTTGTCAAGTACATCACCTTTAATCATTTTTCTGCTTTTATCCATTACAAGTGAAACTTCTTCATCTGAAATATCAATTGTTTGGGGAAACTTTTGTTTTTTATTCTCTAAGGAAATAAAAACCTTTGGAGAACCTAAATCTTTTGTTTCACCAGATGCTGACTCAGTTTCTTTGATATTTGATAGTTTAGGTGTTTCTTCACCACCAATCATCGTTTTGTCTTCACTGACTGTTTGTTTTGTGGTTTTGTCCACAGCTGATGCTGGTTTTAATGGGATATGTTTGTCCAAAGCATCTGTAGGTTTTACAAACTTGGATAAAACTGATTCCTCTGGAGAAACATCTGCCTGTTTCACTTCCTCAATGACTGAAAACTCTGATTGTCTCATTTCTGGTAGTTTCTCGGTTTCTTCAACAGTTTCTTCTGTGTTTATTTGTGAAACTTTTCTTTCCATTTGTTCCTGTGTTGCTTGTTTCTCTTTAATGGCAGAAACTTTCAACATTTTATCTGTAACTTTACTGATGTTTATCTGGTCTTGTCCGATGATCGACCCCTGAGCTTTGCTCATTCTCTCTGTAGTCAACATTTTTTCAGATGCTGGCTGTTCTTTTTGCTCATCATCTTTTGTTGTTTTCTTAGTTTTAACTGGTTTTGATGGACTTTCTTTCTGTAAAACATCTGCAGTTTTCTCAAACTTTATAAAATTTTCTTCCTTTGGAGGAAAATCTGCTTCACTGATTTCTTGGTCATCAGTTAAAAACTCAGTTTTTGAGACCACTTTGTTTTGTTCATCTATGTCAGCCATTTTGTCTTTGATTGGCAGCCCTTCCTTTGTTAAAACTGTTTTTATTGGTAGTTGATTATCCACAGCGTCTTTAGTTTTCATTAGTTTTTGTCTTTTCTCTTTAGATGATCTTGAATCCTTCAGATCACCGTCTATTTGACCAGATTGCTCATAAACTGCCAGTAATTCAATTTCTTCTAAACTTTCCTCTCTTACTTTTTCTTCTTCCTGCACACTTTTAGCCTCTTTAGGAGGAGAAACTTTAAGAGTTTTATCTTTAACTGTACTAATGGTGACCTGATCTAGTTCAGTAACAGGTTGAGTTTCTGTACATTCCTCAGCTGGATGCGACGATTTCTTGTCGATAAATCTCTGAACTGTTTCAGGTTTTCCATCTTTTCTAAGCGACTCTGCTTCAGTCTCATCCTCCACTATGAAGCTTTCTGATGGGATCTTTCTGCCGGAAGCTTCTTTAGTTTTAGCAAACCTCTGTCTTCTCATCTTGGTGGATATTGATGTTTTCTGAGGAACTTCCTCAGGAACTGGGAACTCCTTGTCTGGGACTATGTGCTGCTTTTCAGAAACTGTGACTTCACTCAAAGTTTCTTTGTCTTGAAGTGAAGTGTCATCTCCACCTAATGTCTGCAGTTTTGGTTTCTCTGCAGCTTCTTTTTTTAAACTCCTGGTACTAATGTCAGCGAGTTTTGATGAAACGTTTGTTTCAATGACCTCGTGTGAATCAGTTTCATGAATTGTTGAGTCTAGATCTTTATGAGGAGTTTGTTCTGATGTATGCTCTTCTATCATTACAGATATTTTTGGTTTGTCTTTAAATTTATGGTTTGTAATTAATCTGTTTGCTGCAGAAACATGAAGAATTTCATGTTTTCCAGTTTCAGCAGCTTCTTTAGTCTCTTCTATGTCTTTGGGAACCAATCTCTGTCGTCTATGTTCATTATGTTTATCCTGAACTTTAATCACATTAATTTTTTTGTCAGTTGAAGGAAAAAAGCCCATTTCCTCTAAACCCTCAGTAACAGATATTTCTTCAGCTTTTTTGCTGGTTTCTTGTGTCTCAGATTCAATATTCTTGCGTTCTTTACTTGGACCTTCGTGTTCTGCACATGATGCTCTTTTCCTGTCCGCTACAAGAGTTGTGAATGATGCTGAAGGTTGGAAAAATTGAACAGTTGTGAAGAGAAAGCACCATGAGGCGGTGCCAAGAGGTTAGAAACAAACAGACACAAACAGTTGGTGTTAAATGATTGATAATAAAGAGGTTAAATAAAAGACAATGGTTGTGGTTTTCTACCTTTCTCCACTTTCTTTTCTTTTGTCTCAGCAGGTTTGGAAGGAAGCTTCTTGAGTTTGTCTTCAGTTTCTTTAAAGAATAATCAAATTAAGTTTTAGGTTTGGACATTTAAGAGAAACAAAAGAGAAACAAAAGACGACAAAAACATCAACAGGCGGCGGATCGAAGGCGACAAAACAAACTCAGAAATGGGATAAAAAGATGGAAAATGATGTTAAACAGAAGAACGGATGTGAAATGGTGACCCCTGGTGGTTGCTGAGGATATTGCATAAAGAATAAACAACCTCCAACCCACCAGAGTCTGATGAAACAGTTAAATATGACGTAATGATGGTACCTCCAGCGGCTGTTTCTGAGGGAATCTTTGTCTCTTCTTCTGGTTTTAAAGAGACTGAAGGTTTCATCCGATCCTGGATTAAGAGTTTGTGTTTCTGAGGAGGAACGTCTTCAGACTTCAGCTGCTCTGCTTCTGGCACAAACTTGGTAATCAACTCCAGCTCTGTGATCGACTCTGACGTCTCTAGTTCTGCTTTCACAGAGCGGTAGTCCGGTTTTACATCAAACACCGGTTCAGACCTCACCTTTTCCTCTTCGGTTAGCTCAAAAGATGCAACCGATTCAGTTAACTCTGATTTACTTTCTGTCTTTTTCACTTCTCTGTGAGTTTCCTCTCCTGCTCTGCTGAGTTTTTCTGAGATTTTCTCAGATTTCACACTGATAACCTCCAATTTTTCACTTGTTTTTCTCGCCAACTCTTCTTTAACTGAACGTTTTTCTTCAGTTTTGCCTTTGCTCCTCGTTTCGTCTGCTGGTGATTTGATCTCTTCAGGCTCATCTTCGTTCACTTTTGCTTTAACTTTGTGTTTTATCTCAGAGATTTTAACAGATTTTCTCTCCTCTTCCTGTTTCCTCTGAGTTTCTTCTGGTTTCTCAGTTAGAACTGGTTTTGTAGAAGAAGAGGCGTCATGCAGCGACGCCAAGAGGTGAGAATAAAACACAGAGACAAACATCTACGTTAGAGGGATTAATTCAAAGACTGACGATAATCCATGCTGGATTTTATCATCAGGACTTAAAAAGAGGATGCGGTTACAGTAATCCATCTCGTTTTCAGACGGTCGGTACCTTTTTCAACAGGAACAAAGACTTTCTTCTCCTGACGAATCTTCTCCGTTTTCTCAACTACAGGTTCTTTTATTCAGGTTGTTTTTTACCCCAAGATGGTGAGATCAAAGAAGATTGTTATAAAGAAATAAAGTTAAGACAGTTAGAAACAAACACACAGAAAGATCCAGAAAACACAAAAATATGACAGTTTAAAGAGACGTGGAAGATATTCTGAAACAGCAGCAAAATCTGGAACTTTTCAGATTATTATACGAAATGCGGGGTGATTTCTTTTGTAAAGATGTAAAGGATACAACAATTCTGAGCATAAGGTGTAAATACTCAGGTTTAAAGGCAAAAAGATGTCAAATGATGCCTAAATGTGGATAAAAAGTTTAAGAGAAATTCAGCTGTATTTGAGGTTCTGAGGTCAGTTTTGCTGTCAAGTTTAAAAATTAACACATTTTCTTCAAGGTTCCCTGTTTTAAATAATTAGGAGTGTATGATATAGTATAGTTCTTTGATTCAACTTTTTATTGTTGTGAAGCTTTGACTTGCTAATATTTAACATCTGAAGTCCACTTTCTCCATCATATCATTTCCTTCTTTCTTTTTTCTTTCTTTTTTGTCCTCACTCCACTTTTTGAACCTTTTTGTCACTAATCGTAGTTATCATCACTTTCTTTCTCTTTCTTTTCTCTACCTAACTCTCTGTCCAGGATGCTACGTCATTTATTTATATGAAAATTTGGGCTGTCAACGTTAACACAAGCGACTCCTCAGAACTGAACGCATTAAATTTCTGAATTTTACATAACAGAGTAACTGGACTACATGGTTTATCCAATCTTCCCTCCAAGTTTCTCTACAGCGCCCCCTGGTGGCCATCACTTTGAAAAACTGTTATAGATATTCGTCATACATGCAGCTCAAAGTTAGAGAAAAAAGGTTTAAAATACAAAATCATAATTACAAGAATAAAGTCGAAATAATATGAGAATAGAGTGACAATACTACAACTTTATTCTCGTAATATTATGATGTTGATTTTTTCATAATTCAAAGCAAAGCTGAACTCAGAAAGAACTTCCAAATACACCTGAATTTATCTAGAAACTTTAACATTTTGGTTTTACTTCTGTGGCGACGTTCTGTAATATTTAACCCGTTCTGTGTTGGAGCTGATGAATGCTGAACTAAGAGATGTTTCATGAAGAAGACAAACGGAGAAAAAGAGTCGATGTTTTTGTACCTTTCTGAAGAGATTCTTCTCGTTCTGCTCCAACCTTCTCAGGTGTTTTAACAGAAACACCTTCAAAGGTTTTCTCTGCTTGTTTCTCTGGTTTCACTTTGTCAACTTTCACAGGAGGTTTTTTCTGACTGATCACCTCTTCAGCCTTTTTCTGAGGAGGTTTAACCTCAGGCTTTGTCTCAGGAATTTTCTCTGGGAGTTTTTCAGGAATTTTCTCTGGAAGTTTCTCAGAGACTTTTTCTGGACGTTTCTCTGAGATTTTTTCTTGAATTTTTTCTGGGATTTTCTCTGGAAGTTTCTCAGAGATTTTTTCTGGATGTTTCTCTACAATTTTTTCTGGAAGTTTCTCTGAGATTTTTTCTGGACGTTTCTCAGAAATTTTCTCTGGAAGTTTTTCTGGAATTTTTTCCTGTACTTTCTCTGGAAGTTTTTCTGGAATTTTTTCCTGTATTTTCTCTGGGATTCTTTCAGCCACCACCTTCTGTACAACTTCCTGTTTACTTTCTGGCATCTTCTGCGGAGTTTTTTCCTTCACCTCAGCTTTCCTTGCTGCCGTTTCAGATATTTTTTCAGGTTTTTTGCCCAACACAGCCTCCTCATCAGGCATTTTCTGGTCAGATTTCTGTTGGGGCTTGAGAGCTTTAAGAGGGTTTGACAGAAAAACATGCAGAAGACATGACCATAAAGAAGAGAATGTGCTAACGCACAATAAAAGGTTATAGCTCACTCATATGGTCTTTTTTGTCAAGCAAAACAAAAAAGAGAGGTTAATTTCCTAAAATGTAACATATTTTAAGACCAGGTTGAGAGTACCTTTGTCCTTCTGAGCTGGCTCTTCTTTGGGAGGAGCAGCTTTAGGTTCGGGTTTCTTCGCTGCTTTTGGAAGATCGGGAACTTTTTCTTCCACGGGAACTTTAAAGAGTACCGTTGACAAATATTACAAGACTTTTCAAGGTCAGAATGTAAAAACACTCCACTGAGCGTCACAAACAGAAAGACATGACTGAAACAAACACGGCATGCATCCTCATCATCACGAAAAGAACTTCAGGTTTTAATGTCAGAAGCTGCAGAATGAGCTTCGGATACCTTTGACTGTCTTCTTCTGAGGTTCCTCTGCCTCTTTCTGTACTTTCTGTGGGACTGAAGGAGGTGGAGGATCAGCCACCTCCTTCTTTACTGGTTCTTCTGGCACTTTAAAAAGAACAGATTACCCTCTGTCACTATGGTAACTGAACCTAAAGACAGTCAGTTCTCTCAAAGAAGGAGGTAAAAAGGTTAATAAGACACAATCGGACTCAGACGAGGATTATTTTCTGGGTTAAATAATCCAGAAGTTTGAGCAAACGAAGGGGTTTGTGTTAGAAGACGTTGTGTACCTTTCTTCTGAGGTTCCTTTGGTTCTGGTGTTGGTTCTGCAGGTTCTGGTTTAGGAGGTTCAGGTTTACGGACTTCTGGTTTTGTTTTCTTCGGTTCTGGCTTTGGTTTTGGAGCTTCTGGTTCAGGTTTGATCTTTGCAGCCTCTTCAGGGGCTTAAAGTGACATTCAGACGGTTTCAGACCAAAGACAGTGAAAGAATCGCTTCCGCGTTCGAAGCTAAACAGTTTGTTTTCATACAACCGTGAAAACTCAACACACGGATGCAAACAGAGCAGAACGTACAAGAGCTGAAACGATTAACTGGATTAATCGATTATTGAAATAATCATCAAGTAATTTAGTAATTGATTAATTGTTAACAGGAGTACATACATATACATTGTGGATTTAAGATAGAGTTTTTAAAGTGTAAATATGTAAATGAAACATCTGCAGAATGTACCAATTTTTTTCCTGATTAATTGATCAATCGACTAATCGATTAATCGTCAGAATAATTGAAAACAAATAATCGTTAGTTGCCGCCCTAGAGCATACCTTTGGATGGAGGAGTCACTGGCTTTGCTTCTGGTTCCGCTTTGGAAGCTGGAGCAGGCTTAACATTTGGTTCTGGTTCTTTTGGAGCTGGAACAGGTTTAGCCTTTGGTTCTGGTTCTTTTGGAGCTGGAACAGTTTTAGCTTTTGGTTCTGGTTCTTTTGGAGCTGGAGCGGGTTTAGCCTTTGGTTCTGGCTCTGCCTTTGGAGCTGGAGCGGGTTTGGCTTCAGGAACCAGTTTCTTGGGCTCAGCTGGAACCTGAGGTTTGGCTTCATCTTCATTTATGCAACATAAACATTAGCTGACATTAGAGTCTGAAGAAGAGTTTTAAAGAGGTTGAAGACTAAGAAGAAAGAGGAAGATTAACAGAAAAACAGACACCAGCGAAGTCCAAACAGAACAGAACAGAACAAACCCGGATCAAACATCATGAAGAAGTTAAGAGGCTGAAACTCCAGATGGGAGCCACAAGGAAGAAATACAGACCTTTGGTTGGAAGTCCGGGCTTCTCTTTTGGAGCAGCGACTGGTTTCTTCACCTCCTCTGGTTCTTGTAAAGACACATTAAAACACAAAATAAGCTAAAAATAACAATTAAAGGAGCAAAAGCAAAACATAAGAGCATTAACCCTCATTGAGAGGAAAATCAAGGTAAACAACATTCATGCAGTAGTTTAATACCTTTGGGAGCAGAAACTTCCTTCTTCTCTGGGACTGAAACTGCAGGAACCTTTTCCTCCACTGGCTTCCTGGCTTCTGGTTCTGCAGGTTTTAGTTAAATAGTATGAATATTTTCAAGAATACTGAACAGCCACACATGAATCCATCCCTGAACGCATTCATACTTTTCTTGGGTTCCTCCACAGCTGCAGTTGGCTTCTCTTCTGGCTTCTTCTCAACTTTGGAATAAAAATAAAACACAAACCATGTTAGGAATAAATGAGAATCACATGTGAAGTTACTTTAAAACAGGTCAGAAGTAACAATCCCAAAAAATATAAATATAAATATGCTATTCTCTTTTGTACATTTCTGTCGCGACACAGGTCTTAGATTTAACTGATGATGGTCTTAAGAATGTCTTAAATAAACTTAAGTTTGAGTTGGTGAAATCTGCAGAAACCCTGAAATCTGATCAATCAAACTTTGAATGATGTTTCTGCTTCACATGTGGCTGAACTATGAAGCTCATCTGAACTGTATCACTACCTGAACACAACACGTTGATTTTTGTCTCGTTGGAAAAAGATATTGCAGAAATAATACAAAAAATAATAATCTTAAACTCAATTAGAGGATATAAATCTTGATGGAGCTTCATGTTACCTTTAGCTGGGATTTCCTCCCTCAGTTCAACTTTCATGATCTCCACTTTTTCTTCAACAGCAACTCTGGCAGCTGAAATAAGACACAGCAACATAAAGACGAATAATCAGGGTCTGAAAACATTTATAGCTATGACAGAGTATTAGGCCACGCTAAGAAAGGAACAAAAAAAAAACACAATTATGAGAACAAAGTAATAAAATTGTGAGAATCATAGAATTAGGAGAATGAACTCGTATCAGAATAGTCACAATTTCACATGAATAAAGTTGTATGAGAATAAAGTCGCAATAATGAGAGCAGTTGCAGTATTACTAGAATAAAGTCATAATATTATGACTTTATTCTTGTAATGTTATGACTCATATGATTTCAACTTTATTCACATAATACTTTGACTTTATTCTTGCAATTATATTTTTTATTTTTCTTTGTGTGGCCCTAATACATAACATCAAGAAAATCCTAAGAAAAATCTGCTTGGTAGAAAATATTCTTTGATTTTGTGTTAAAAAGAGGTTATTAAAAGAGAAAAAAGAGCAACATAAACACAACGGTGATACCTTTAGTCTCTGAAATCTGTTGTGTTACAGTCTCTTCTGTCCAGCTCTGATACTCGACTGAAGACGATCAAAATCACAGGACAGAAGACAAATATGAGACAAACAGTCTGACATTAAATAACGAAGCTTTCTGACGTCTCAGAGGAGAAACCAGTTTACACCAGTAGAAGAAATCTGAAGTTAGAATAAGTGGTTACCATCGTTCACACACACCAAAAACACCACAGATAAGGGAGTGTTAGAGGAAGAAGTGAAGCACACAGTGAAAAAAGAAAATCAGGACAAAGCAAAATTTATCCAAGATGGTGATATTGAAATGGTTATGAAGGAGAAAAGAAGCAGATGTGGGTCAAATCTACGTCATAACTCCAGGGACGTCACTAAATAAGAACAGATTTTACCAACTACATTAAAGCGTTATTATTTTTAATCCTGACAGGATGAAAGTATGAAGGATGGTGTTGCTATCTGTCCCAGATCTGCTCAGATGGTCAGAAGGTGATGAAGAGGATGAGGAGGGAGAAACACGGTACCTGTCTGCTGCGCCTCCTCTTCATACTGATACGAATATTCAGCTGATTCTTGTAAAGGAAAACAAAACATTTAAGCCCCATTATTACGTAAAAATATGTTTAGTTTAGCTGTTAAGGTTTGGGTTAATCTGATTAGTCACATTTGAACAAATTATCCTCAGGTTGAGGAAGATTTCTGGATAAGTACCTCTCTGTTCGATCTTTTCTTCATACTGATAGAACTCAGCAGATTCTTGAAGAAAAACACATTTTGTGTCTGTTAGAAGTCATGAAGAACCGCTTCAGGTTTTACTTTAGTCCCTGCAGCAGTCGGTGAATCTTACCTTGAATTTCTTCTGATGAAGGCACTTCAGGCCTCTGAACCGAAGAATCTGGGAAATCTACACAATACGGAGAACGGTTCAAACCAAACAGCTTTCCTGCTGTAAATCTCAACCGTCATCATTTGTCTTTTTTACCTTCCGAAACACTTTATACCAAATTTAATAATACACTTTGGAATAATTACATTTGAAAACGGGAATTTAACAAACACATAAATTTATGACAATGACCGACATCCTTTCTGCCATATCTGTGTTTTCAGTAAGTTGTTTTTGGCTGTTTTATTGTTTCATCCGGATATTTCGTGCATGTGCACAAAGCTGGAGGGCACAAATGCGATTCATTTACTTGCCATCCATAGCAGCGCTGCTGCGGTGAAACTATTCTGTTAAAGTGAAACCTGGAGATGTAGGATTTATATTTATTAGGCACAATGCGCCAAAGCAAGAGAAAAATGATGCAGAAAAACTGTTGAAGAATCTTGTGCATACTTTGCTCGTGTTCCTGTAAGACGCTAAGCTACGTGTGTTCAGGCTGAAGTCACGTAAATTTGTTATGAATTATCGATACTGTTATTTGAGTAAAATTTCTGGATACTTCACTGACTGAAGAAGAAGCTTGTTTTAACCAAAATTTACCAGATGTACACCTGCAGTTTCAAAAGTTTCATATTAAAATAAACTGATTTGGATTTTTTTTTATTTATGCCTAATTTTGTTATTTATATGAATTATTTAAATTTTGTTCTATAAAATACCAGTAATTCAACAAAACTTTAATTTGGTCCATCTGTTTATGTAATTTTAAGTATTAAATGTTTTTATATTACAATCAGTTTCTCAGTACTCGAGTCGCCTTTTTACAAAACACTTTTTCACTCTTGCGTAATTTCTTGGGTTTTTCTTTTTACTTTTATTCGAGTAAAGATTTGTTGGAATACTTGTTGCTTTTACTTAAATACAGTTTTTCTGCAAATGTGACTCCACATCTGAATGGACAAGAGTTTCCAAAAAGTGTCCCTTCTGAATAAAATCTTTAATTTTCTGAATAATAAATCACTCACCTGTCGGTACCATCGCTAATTCGATTTCTGTGAAAAAAAAAAGAGTGCGGTTTGTGTTAAAGCCTGAGATCGACAGTCACAGCTGATCAGAAGCAGAAAAGTTGCTGCCTGACTAATAACTGTACCTTTGCCAGACAAATAAAGCTCAGCTGTGCTCTTAGCCTCTCCTCTGGGCTCCAATCTCACAATCACTGAGTAAACGCCTACATGGGAGGATTAGTGATGAAGACACTCAGGTCACAAAGAACAGCAAGAGGAGAAAATCTGCAGGGGCCTCTGGAGCCCGGTTGGGCTCTACACACCTTCGTCTTCAATGGTCACATTTCGAATGACCATGAAATGCCTCCTGCCTTCGCTTCTGAAGGTGTACTTAGTGCATTCTTTCAGTTCCCAGGTGTCTTTGTACCAAGAAACGATTGCGTTGTCGAAGGACACCTCGCACTCGAAGGTGGCCGACTGGCGCTCGTTGACTTCCACGTTGTGGATGCGTTTGGTGAAATGAATTTGTTCGGCTAAAACAGATAAAGACGTGAATGGGTGAACGTGACAGTAACTGGGTGGCAGTTTTTCACCAACACAAGAGCCACACGGTTAGAGAAGACCACCAGACGGATGTTGATGGGACGTTATGCTGACTGGTTGTTGTTGAGGATGATGGTGAAAGATGATCATGGAGGATATTAAGACAGAATAAATCCAAAAAGAAAAGGAAAAAAGAAGGCAAAAGCAAACAGCCGACATTAGTTATAGGGTGTTTTCACACCAGTGGACTCGGTTTGATTGGGGACCAAAAGTGCAACATTTGTTACATTTTCAGCTGGACCAGTTTGTTTTCACACTGTGTGGTCTCAAACAATCCCAACCAATAAAAAAACAGTTCCATCAGTCACCTGTGGAGGCGCTGCACCAAGAACTACTGAAGGAAACGAAACAAAAACCTCCAACAAAGAAGCTGAACACCACTTCCTTCTTCAAGCTGACCTATTTTTACTTTTATTTATCTTTTTTGTTGCAACAAAGTCTTTATTATATTAATTTGAATGTATTTTTTACACATTTAAAACTAAAATGTACAAATAATTTTATTTTGCTTATTTATGTATAAATTTATTAAACTTTTTTTAAACCTTACTTTGCATTTTACAACACTTGGTTATTTTATATTATTTTTATTGTAATCTGATGTTACTTATAGTGTTGAAGGTATTTCTATGTCCTGTTATTTGTTCAAAATAAAGTACATTTAACTTAAAAAACTAGTATTAAAAAAAACTGAGACCAAGGTTTGAATGCAGTTCAGAGTTTGATTTTTTGGTCTGAACCAGAGTTTGATTTTTTGGTCTGAACCAGAGTTTGATTTTTTGGTCTGAACCAGAGTTTGATTATGTGCTCACTTCTCCCCAAACCAACCGGACTTTCAGACAAACGGACTGGAGTTTGATTAAATCTGGACTGGTGTGAATCCACCCTCAGTCGGATGAACTGGAAGAGGTTAGTAATCGGGCAGAGCATCCATCACGTCTACAGGAAGGTTTCCAGGTACAAACCTTCCACCTTGAGGTCCGCCGAGGACTCCAGGTGCTGGTATCTGCAGGAGTATCTGCCCCGGTCTTCAGACTTCAGGTCTTTGATCAGAAGCTTCTGAACTTTGTGTTTCACTTCGGACGAATACCTCCCCTTCATCTCTAACTGCTTTCCGTTTTTAAACCACTGAGCCTCGACGTTAGGAACAGACAACTGACAAGACAGAGTGCAGGCCTGGCCTTCCTTACCCGACGTGTCCTGCAGGTGCTTCTCCACCTCCACCTCTGAAACACAAAGACGCAGAAATTCAGCTTCTGCTCCGACTGGAAACTCAGTTTGAGATGCTGGGTTGTGTCCAGGCAGGGAGCGGTTTCATATGAAAAGTCATGGTTTCAAAACCTCTAAAATACTCTGTCATATCGTTCCTGTGGTCTAAGTACAACAGAGTACTTATACCACATAGTAAGAAAAATAAAAATAAAAATACGAGAATAAAGCCAAAATAATATGAGAGTAAACTCATAATATTTAAAAAATAATGTCATATTGCAAGAATAATGTTGCACATGAATTAAGTCGGAGTAATGCGAGTATAATTAGTTTAAAATAATAATATTTCAAGAATGAAGTTCGAGAATAAAGTCCTAATAAAACGAGAAAAATGTCATAATATTTTGAGTGTCTTTACAAAAATAAACTCCCACGTGAATAAAGATGAAATAATATAAGAATAAAGTCATAAATAATAATATGAGTATAAAGTAATAATATTAAGAATAAAGTCGTATAAGAATATTTTTGAAATATTTTGAGAATAGCCATATTACCAGAGTATTATGACTTCATTCTTTTTCATTTTTTTGTTTTTTTAGCATGGTCCTTACAGTCAGTCGTTAGATCTTCCAAAGAGAATTAAAGCTCACAATGACAATAGAGATCTTGTCTAATTTGAATTTCTAGTCAAAGTAACATGTCTGCCCTAATTGTTCTTTTCGAACAGCTTCAGTTCTGGCAGCAACATGGTGAAGATGAATCCACAAATCATTAAGCATTTAAGAAGCAAATCACCAATTCACATCAAAACATGATAAACAAAATGCAAAATAACACATTTTAGAGCTAAAACAATAATACCGTGTTATATTATCATAGTTTCATTCCGGCCCAGGCCCAATGGTGTCGGTACTGACCCGTGACGGTGAGCTTGGCGCTGGAGATGTGCGGCCCACACACCACCCGGTAGTTGCCCTGGTCGGACGGCTGGCACCTCTTGATCTTGAGCAGGTGGCGGTCGCCGCTGATGCTGATGTCGTATTTGTCGTCGGTGTCAAGCTTCTGCGTCCCCTTGTACCACGACAGCGTGATCTCTGGGTAGTTGATCTTGATCTCGCACTCAAACTCCGCCTCTTCGTTGGTGAAGACGGACTGGTTGGAGATGTCCTTCACCACAGTGACGGGCTGCAGGCGCAACAAGACAGTTACCCCTCATGACGGTGACAGAAACTGCAACATTTTCAAGGCGACACTTTATTGTTTCCTCAATATTTATTAACGTTGAAGTGTTTAGCAGTCGGTGTGTCCTGACCTCTGTCCTCTCCATCCTCTTCTGCAGGTCGGCCACCAACCGAGCCATGTCCTCATCTGACTCTCTGTCTCCACGTTCCACTTCCTGCCAACAACAACAACATTACTCAGCAACGTCCTCAAATAAGAAGTCCTGCACTGCAAAAACTTTTCTTCTTACCGAGTATTTTAGGTCTGGTTTCTCTTGCAAATATCTTAGTACACTTGAAATAAAACTAAAATCAGTAATATATAGGAGCTAGTTTTAGGTAAATAATTCCTTAATATTTAATAAAAGTACTAGTTTCACTGGCAGATTATAACTTATAACAATAGATAGGTGAAATATTTAATAAATATTAAGGAATTATTGACTTAAAACAAGATCCTTTATCTGGCTCAAAAGTTACTTATGAGGTAGTTTAGTTTTATTTTAAGTGTAATAAGGCATTTGCTTTAGAAACCTAAAATACTTGGTCAGAGTTTGTGTTTTTGCAGTGAGATGAGCAGCAGACTGTGGGAGCCTCACCGGTCTTCCACTTTCTTCGCCCCTCTCTTTCTTGAGCTGCTCGATGGCCTGCAGCAGTCCTCTGTAGTCGGTGATGCCGTACATACGGGCGTATTTCTCGTACTCTTTGGGGTCGACGTTTCTCAGCAGCTCAACAATGTCGATGTCCTTCTCCTCCTGCGGACTCTTCTGCTTCGATGGCGTCCTGAGGGCGACAGATCAGATGTTAGGAGTTCGTTCTCACAGATTTCAGCTGAGAAAGTTCTTGAATGAACTCACTTCTTCAGTTTGGCTCGGAGGTCTCCCTCCAGCTGCGGCGCCTCTTTCTTTCCGTCAACATGCATGTCGGCGTTGCACTCGATCTCGCCGTGCTTGTTGGAGGCAACGCACCGGTACTGACCCGAGTCCGACTTGGTCACCTCTCGGATCTCCAACTTGGACTCCTGACCTTTCTGCACGATGGAGATGCGGCCGCCGTGGGTGAGCTGCCTCCATTTTCCCTTCATCCACTTCACACTTGGGATGGGTTCTCCTCCAACCTTAGCGATGAAGGTGGCAGTTCCCTCTGCAGAGAGAGGTGGAGGTCAGGACAGGAAACAAACACTTTCTAAAGGTTTTTTTCTCCACTTTGAGGGTCTTACTCTCTGTAACATGTAAGGATTTGGGTTCTTCGATGAAGAATAGATTATCCAGTTTTTTGGTTGGAGCTGCTGCTGGAGTCTCAGGTTTAGCTGCTCCTGGTTTCTCTGTAAGACAACAACACAAGGAAACATTTTTATTTGTCTTACCAGCTAAACAGTAAACTAAATACACAGCATTTATAGTCAGATTTCTGCAGAGAAATAAATGAGTAAATTATTATAAATGTAGAAAAACAAATCCTGCAGGTTTGCCAGATTAAAAAAAAAAAAAAAAAATCAGCAAACCATATGCAAAAATTTTGTCTTTTTAGCAACAATATCAGGATGCAGCTCACTCTTGCTTTATTTAGACATTTATTAAATGGTCATGCTCAATACTGTGTTTCGGTCCCTATTACTAATAAATTAAATTAAAAGCAAAACCCTGGATGAATACTTTGTGTTGCACCTTACCCAGAAACAATGAAAAAAAAAAATAACCCACAAGAAATTTCACATACAAGTGAAATGTATGTTAGAATCTTTTTGTTATAAGTGAGATGCTAATGGAACAAGCACTTTTTCATCAATATTAAGGAATTACTGACAATCTCCTAAATCTTGCTCAAAAGTTACTTGTCAGTTAGTTTTCTCTTATTTGAGATGTAACACGACTAGAAACTAGAAAAAATACTTGGTAAAATGTTGTGTTTTGCAGTGAAGGTTTAGATACTGGCTGATGAACAGGAGGCCGTTCGGGTTTTACCTTTCACTGTGACTTTGGCCTTGCAGAACTCGGCGCCGGCTTCATTTGTAGCCTTGCAGAGGTAATCGCCAGCGTCGTGTTTGGAGGCTGAGCTGATCTCCAGACTGGCCGTACCATCAGAGAAGCCGAGCCTGATGCTGCCGGCTGATGAAAGCTCCTTCCTGTCCTTCATCCACTGGACCTTCAGAGGAGCGGATCCGCAGACGTGACACCTGAGGCTCAGCTTGTCGCCTTCATCCACAGTCACTGGTTTGAGTGGAACGTCAAACACTGGAGGCTTCTTGGCTTCTGCAGATGAGATCAAATGGTTTGAACTCAGCTGCAGACACAGTGATCAGTTTAATCTAGAAACAAAACTTGTGCACCAGGCACCAATGGGCGATCCATTTCATTCTGTACAACACATTTTTACAAAAAACAAGTTTCTGAAAAGGTACTAAAAAGTCAGAGTGGGCCTGTGGGCAGAGGCCGTCAGTTTATCACACTGACAAAAGAATGAATACCAAAAGATTTGTGATTTTGGTGACCCTTCAGCTGCTTGAAATAACAGACTGGAAAACACCAACAGAGACTATAACAGGCAAAAACAGAGACAGGAACAAACCAAATAACCAACAGGAACAAATAAAAAAAGAATAATGCTCAGCTGCAGAGCATTATTCTGCAGCTGAGCATTATCCTTCACCTAGTAAAAGTGAAGGAAATTGAAGGGGACCTGTTATGCTTCCATGAACATGTTACTATATGTCTATGGGGGAAATTATTCCTAGATAATGAGAATTTAGTTGTTTTAGGGCCTCCTGTCACTTTAAATTAAAATAACAATTGTCTTTCCAGAGCATGTAAATCCAGCAGTAAAACCAGCTGACCAAACTGGTTGGAGCTTCACTTGGGTTGCTAGGTGACTGGTGGAACTCTGCTGGGGTTGCTAGGCAACAGAACGTTTTTGAAACAGCTCATTTTCAAGACACCAAAGAACATTAGCTTATTGCCATAAAATGGCTGGGTGGTTTTTTTAAGCAATTGGGCTGTTTGTAGAAGCAGTGGAGACCCAAATGGAAGTACAAAGACATGCAAAATGAACATTTCGCATAACAGGTCTCCTTTAAAATGTATCTGAACTATTATTTCTAAGTGGAATCTAACTTCTTTTACAGCCACAGGTTGTTTTTCGTTGTATTATTTAAAAATCTTTATCGTCTTAAAGCGTTTGACACATCAGCCGATCGACTGAGTGACCTTTGAACACCAGACCCACCCAGGATGCCCACAGTGACGTCGCAGGAAGCTCTTCCAGCTTCGTTGGAGGCCTGGCAGGAGTACCTGCCGCTGTCGGTCACCTGGCTGCTCTTGATGCACAGCACCGCCACATTGCTCTTAAAGCTGATATCGTATTTGTCAGAGCTGTGGATTTCCTTGCCGTCTTTGAACCAGCTGACAGAAACGGGCTGAGAGCCGGAGACTCTGCCCTCGATTTTTACCAGTTTGCCCTCCATGTCTTCGATGTGCTCCGAGGGCTTTTTGGTGAACATCGGTGGATTTTTACGCTCTGAAACCAAGAGGGAAAAGAAACGGTGAAGAGAAGAAGTGGGTACTCACCTAAGACTTCCCCTCAGATGGGTTTGAGGGTTTTGGATGAGAAGACCAAAATACCTTTGACAGAGATGTCAGTGGAACAAGAGTCCTTCCCCATGTCATTGGAGGCATGGCAGAAGTATTTCCCTGTGTCACCTTTATCCGCCTTCAGTATGGTCAGGTGGGCGGTGTTTTCCACACAGCTGATCTTATAGTTCCCACCAGAGCGGATATCTTTATGGTCTTTGGACCATGTGACTTTGATGGGGGCGGACCCAGTCATGTGACACTCCATTTCGATGCTGTCACCCACCGTCACCTCCCGCGGTGACAACTTTCTGTCAAAGACCGGAGCGTATCTGGGTTCTGCAGACCCATGAAGGAGCAGCAAGAAGATAAAACAAGAAATCTTTAGATGGACCCCAGCTGTTTTGACACATTACTACAGCACAGAAAGGTTTCTAAACCCCTTACTCTCCACTGCACACATAGTCTTAACATCAGTAGTGTCCAAATATCTTGATTGTTTAAATGCTTTAAACAAACAAGACTCATTCTTGATCCAAGTTCATGAACTCGGCTGTATCTAATGACACCTGTAACCGTTTGTCATCAAAAGCAGAGTTAAACTAAGACCCAGAATCCTCTGCTTCCTTTGCAAACATCCTCCAGTGGGACTATAACAGACCTTGCATGGTGAGTTTGGCTCTGCAGGAAGTTGAGCCAACACTGTTGGTCGCCACGCATGTATATTCCCCAGAATGCCTCATTTCGCCATGGCCGATCTGCAGCACAGCCGTGTTGTCGTCATACAGCATAGAGAACTCGCCTCCCTGCATCAGCGGCTCGCCGTCTTTCAGCCATGACACCTCAATGGGTGATGAGCCGGCGACACGGCACTCAAAACGCACCGCCTGGCCCTCTGTCTCCTGCAGGCTGGTGATCTTTTTGGGGAAGGAAGGAGGCGTTTTGGCCTCTGGAGAAAACAGAGGAACAGTAGGTGTCAGGATTTCTCTAAATTCAGTTCTTAGGGTGAATTCACACCAGGCTGTTTAGTCCGCTTTATTCAAACTCCAGTTTGTTTGTCTAGAAATTCTGGTTCACACGGAAGTGTGAAAGCTGATCTGGACCAAAAAAGTGAACTCTGGTCCATTTAAAAAAATACAAAAGCAGGAAGGAAACTATAGTGCAGGGCATTCTGGGTAAATAAAAACCAAAAGAAATGCAAGTTTAGTGCTAACAGGAGAAATGACAATGACAAAAGAGAAATCCTAAATCTGATGCGACTCCATTCTTTTTTACATTTTGCGTAAAAGGAAGTTGGCTCAGTGTCTTCTTCAGTGTAATTTCCTTCAGTAGTTCTTGGTGCAGTGCCACCACAGGCAAGGAGGGGAACAAGTTTTCAATTAGTTTGATTCATTTGACGCAGTGCAGTGTGAAAGAGAACCACAACAGCTGAAAATATAAGAAATATTCCGACAGTCTATGGGACTATCAGGTGTGAAAACGTCCTTACCGAGAACATTGAGTCTGCAGGTGGAGGAGGCAGAGCCGATCTTGTTCTCCGCCTTGCAGGTGTACTCCCCGATGTCAGCCTTGGTGGCTTTGCTGAGCTTCAGACTGGCGACGCCCTTTGAGTACTCCAACTTACAGCTGGAGCTGGACCGCACTTTGCCGTCAGCCTTGAACCAGGACACCTTGATCTCAGGTGTACCTGCCACCTGGCACTTCAGACACACTGCATCACCAGCGGTCACCTCCATGGGCTCCAGAGATTCAACAAAGTATGGAGGCTCTGATGACACAATGAAACATGGGAGTGAGGACTTCTGGGATTCTTCGGCAGAAGAAAATCAGTCGGATCTGAAGTAAGACTAACCCAAAATGGACACAACAGCATCACTTGTGTCCTTTCCTGCGTCGTTGGACACCTGGCAGCTGTACGTCCCTGCAGCCTCCTTGTCGTCTGTGCTGAGACACTCCAGGATGCAGGAGCTTTCCGTCGTGGTGATGTTGTATTTGTAGGAAGCAAAGATCTGCTGGCCGTCTTTGAACCAGCTCACTGTGATCTTTGGAGTTCCGGTGTACGAACACTCGAGCGTTAAAGGTTTGCCCTTCTCGACCGACACGTCTTTCAGCTTCTTAGAGAAGGCTGCCGGTTCTGACAGACACAAACAAAACATCCTTTAAAGAGGAAACTAAATCATCTCTGCTCATTCTCACACCTTCTCTATAAACTTAGAGACTAATGAGATAAACTAAACTAAAAAGCTGGCGCCACTGATGCTAAAGCGCATATTTCAATCATGTTGACATCTAAACTGTGTTATGTCACCAAAACTTTAACACAACTGAAAGTTTACAAAACAACCAACTAAATTAGCACTTCATAAGTTATCTGTAAGAAATAATATAGGGGAAGCTAAGGGCACAAAACATTTTCAAAGTTAGCTAAAGCACTAAGTTAAAAGTTAGTTTAGCTAATAGTGGCCACAACTGCTGATTAGCATGTAAA
Organism: Poecilia formosa; assembly: GCF_000485575.1. Lineage (NCBI taxonomy): Eukaryota > Metazoa > Chordata > Actinopteri > Cyprinodontiformes > Poeciliidae > Poecilia > Poecilia formosa. The sequence continues at coordinate 206,376 of NW_006800306.1, read as the reverse complement.
AGAACCATCATCTAGACAACTCCTCATTTTTAGCAGTTGAGATACAAACGTACTGGGACCTAATCCTTCCTGGTTTAGCTTCATATCTGTAAGTTATCTCTTTAGGTAACTTACAGACCTTAAGTTATCTAAACAACTATTATCACTCCAGAAGAACGGTTTCCTCTCATCCTGGTTCTAACTGGAGCTTCTAGGACTGTAACTGGAGGTAGAGCAGTGAAACTAACCTTTGATTGTGAGATTCACAGCACAGCTTTCTTTTCCTGCGTCGTTGATGATCTGACAGGTGTATTCTCCAGCATGGGACCGGTTCACGTTGTGAAGCTCCAGAGTCACTTGGTTGTCCTTCAGGGTGAAGCTGCAGTCCTTCCCTGGCAGCATCTCCTTGGTTCCTCTGAACCACTTCAGGGTGAGCGGCGCGCTGCCCTTCACCATGCCTGAGAAGGTCACGATGGAGCCCGGCATGGCCTCCATCGGCTGCAGCGGCACCACGAAAGACGGAGGTTCTGGGCGAGACAGAAACATCCAACAAGGTGGAGTCAGAATGTGATAGGGAAAGAAGTTAACAATTAATGTGTTAATTAATGATTGATCGATCGACTAAGGATTAATTAATTAATAAGAGGCCATTTTCTTAAAAACCTGAGACTTGTAGTGGATCAAGAGGTGAATTAAAAAACAAAAACAGTAAATTTTAACATTGTTTTGTGCTAACTGTATTAATAAGCAGAAAATTGTGATTTTCTCATATTAAACTGAAACATATTGACAAAATATAAAAAACAAGAACCTCTAAGTTTGCTCAACAGAAAAATAAAATATGGAAAGAATAAAATATGTGAAACACTTAATTCCCCCAAAACAGAGAGACGTTCATACAGAAATACCGTCTGTTGCTCTTAAAGGGACGTTAAAAGGGAATTAACTGCCTTCAAAATCAACTCTGCTTATTTTCATCATGTTTTCTCTCAACATGGTGCAATTTTTCTCGTCTATGCCTCCACTTTTCTGTTGACACATCCTCACTTTTTACCAAATTTATAATTTTTAAATGAGAACTTGATGCTGCTCCATCATGCAGCTCAGCTGAATAAAGCTCTGTTAAGATGAAACTTTGTCCGTTTTTTATATTTGAAAACAGAACCGCAGAGTTCATGTTGCATCTCTCAACGGACTCAGTTTGACCATTTCTATTTCCCGTTCTTACATCAACTGGCTCTGCTTAAGCATGACCAGTGGCGCCCTCTGCTGGATGGCAGCCGAGCTACAACACTACCTGAAGGTCTAAGCAGCAGTTGGAGCTAATTTTAATCTTTGGTTAATGAACAACAAATCATAAGTAGATTAATTATTTGCATTTCACTGAACAGAACCAAAACAGAAGCGCTCAGCATGAAGCAGGAACTGACCTTTGACAGCCAAAGTTGCTGAGGTTTCGCTGAAACCAGCCTTGTTGACAGCTTTGCACTTGTAAGCTCCGGAGTCAGTCAGCCTCAGGGTCGGCACTCTGAGCGTGCAGCTGTTGTCGCTGAAGGAAACCTCGCAGTTCGGCCCGCTCTGTATCTCCTCACCATCGTGGTACCATGAAATAGTAAAAGGTGGGGAGCCCGACACTTTGCACTCCATCTCTGCAGCTTCTCCTACCGTCATCTTACAGTCCTTCAGCTTCCTGGTGAACGATGGAGGAACGGTCTTATCTGTTGACGACGGAGGCAACAGTGTGTAAGAACATGCTCAGGTTTACAGCTGCAACTCAGTGAATCACAATATTATAAAAATATTTTTATTTCAGGAAGTCAGAGGTAGTCTGCCCTTGTAGGTTTTTAAGGTTTATACAATTTACAACTTTATAAAATACAAATAATTCAAAACATATGTTTAAAAAAGCCAAGAAAAGAAGTAAAGATAAAATAAAACAACATACACCACAGCAGGTGGCAAACTAAAGGCCCGTGGGCCAAATCTGGTCCGCTAGAAGTTTTCATGTGGCCCTCCACACTCTAAATATAACCATTGACATTACAGTTATTTTATCAGTCAAATCACACCTGTTTTATCTGTATTGTGCCAAATAACATCAAGGTGAAAAGATGTTTCATATTTAACTTAATGAGAATCTCAATGCAGAAATGGCTTATTAATCTAGTTTCTAGTGCAAATGTCTTCATATCCTTGAAATAAGACAAAACTAACATAGAAGTAACTTTCCAGTAACATAGAGGAGCTTGTTTTAAGTAAATAATTCCTTAGTATTAATGAAAAAGTTCTAGCTCCACTGGCAGATTTTCTCACTTATAAAATGGGAAAATGTCTTATAAGTGAAAACGACTGCCAGTGGAACTAGAACTGTTTATCAATATTAAAAAATAAACTCCTAAATCTTGCTGAAAAGTCACTTATAAGTTAGTTTTGTCTTATTTCTAATGTACTGAGATATTTGCAGCTAGAAACTAGACCAAAAGTAATTTGTAATATTTTATTTTTTCATTGTGTTTAATGAATCTATATAATTAGTTTCTCCTTTTGACTTGAACTCCTGAAATAAATACATTATTGTTGATGTAGATTTTTCTTAACCTTTTTCATAATAAATCCACATTTTTTAGAAACTAAAAGAAATCACACAATGTTACATATTTTCAAACCAAATTAACACAGATTCAACACCCACCTAAAACGGTGAGGTTAATTTTACTCAGGTCTTTTCCCACTTGGTTCATGACCTGGAAGGTGTATTCCCCAGAGTCCAGTTTCTCCGTAGAAAGCACGTTCAGACTGGAGATCATCTGCGAAAAGGAGATCTTGTACTTCCCGGATGTGGCCAGCTCCATGCCGTCTTTGAACCACTTGGGAACGAGCTCCGGCGTTCCGCCCACTTTGACCTCCAGGGCGGCCATGTCGCCGGCCGTCACGCTCAAAGTGTCGGGTTTATCTATGATCTTAGCTGGTTCTGGAAGTGGGAAGGAGCAGAACATGCTTTTCATCAAACATGGACAACACATCGACTGACAGACAAGAATATGACGGTGTATTGGGGCCATTATAGATAGAAACAGAAAAGGACTAAATTTCTGCCAAAAAATTCAGAAATTTTGGGAATAATCTCAGATATTTTATAGAAAAAAAATATGAAAATTTCTGAGTTAGAAAAGTCAAACGTGCTAGAAAAAACTAGATCTATCTCAGAAATTTTACTATGAAAAAAGTTCAAATTTTCTAGAATAAATATGGAATTTTCTGAAGTTCAAAAGTCAGATATTTGAAAATTGAGTTGAAGTTCTAAGTTTCAAAATGTTTGACTTTTGAAGTCAAACAGAAATGTCCATGTTTTTGCTAGAAGATTTGCAAGATTAATCTCAAAATTTGTGGATTTTTTCTGGCAAGTTTCAACTTTTTAAGCTCAGAAATTTTCAAGTTTCTTCTAGAAAATTTCTGAGATTAACCTAAAAATTTCAGATTTTTTCCCCCAGCAAATGTTCAAATTTTGGAGCTCAGAAACTTGCTTATTTTTTCTAGAAAACTTGTGAGATTAATCTCAAAATATCTGAGTTTTTGGTGAAAATGTACCCCTTTTCTTTTCTATTTACAATACACCGTCCAACAACACTGACAGAGGAAGAGAGAATTATACGATTACAAACCTAGGACAGTCAAGTTAGCGAAACAATCCACACTCCCAGCATCATTTCTGAGTTGGCAGGTGTATCTGCCTGCCACGGTTGCATCCGCCTTAAACACAGTAAGTGCCACCTGGTTGTTCTCAAAGGTGATTTTCCTGTTGTCACTGTCCCTGAGAATGTGATCCTTGTCCTGAACCCAGGACACAGTAATGGGTTCAGAGCCTCTAACAGTGGCCATAAGGGTCACCTCCTCTCCCAGCATCACTGTCATGTTGGACAGTTTCTCCACAAATGATGGCGGCTCTGAGGACAAAAACAGCGCAGAAGGCAGAGTGAGAAAAGGTGGCAGCAGCGGAGGGAGGGGGGTAAGGTAGCCTGAAGGTCCACTACTTTCAATACTGACCTCTGAGTTTAACCGAAGTGTGGCAGGAGTCACTTCCTACACTGTTCGAAACTTTGCACTCATACTCGCCGGCGTCCGAAGGCTCTATCCCAATGACATGCAGAGTGGCTGAGCTGCCCTCGCCCACCATCTTATACTTCCTGCTCTCCATCAGAGGTTTCCTGTCTTTGAACCAGGCGACCTGGAACGGAGCGGAACCGCTCATCTCGCAGTACAAGCTCACGTCCCGACCCATCAGCCCCTCAACGGGCTGGGGTACTTTCACAAATGCAGGGGGGTCTACGAAAAGATCAGGAAACCGTTACAGAGGCAGGAGCGGGGAAAATGAATCACAACTAAAAGCTCAAAGCTGACAGCTGTAACTGGAGTTTTAGGTGATTTTGTAAAAATATGAAATCTCTGCGGTCTCACAGAGCATTGTTTGAATGAAGACATGAATAAACTCTCTAAATGTCTGGGTTATTAAATATGAATTAAATGTGGAAGCTTTGTAAACATCTAAATTGAGTTTAGAAAGTCTAACAAATATTTACATTTCACCAAAATGAACAAGTTACACTGCGGTGAGATTATGAAATTATGTGCTTCAAAGACTTTTTCAATATTTCATGATTAAATTTTTCACTCATTGCTTTCATCCAGATGATTTACCACATCTGGCTTTTCCTGGTGCAGGACTATGAAGCCTATTTCACATCAGTGATGTAAAAGTTTAATAAAATGCAACATGACCATATCCGATATATTCCCATGCGATTTATTTATGGTTCCAAAAATCAGAATTTAGCCGAAAACTGAAGAAAAATGACTGAAAATTTTATTTTATTTTATCAGCACAATTTCAACTCTGTTTAGGAATAAATCAGCTGGTATTTATATTCCTGCTGTTGAGCAGTTCTGATTGGAGGTTTAGTTCCAGGCTAAACAATCTCATGTTTTCTTTTAAAGTTTAATTCATGAATTCCAGATGTGTGATCAACTATTACCTGCCTTTTACTTTTAAAACAAGTAAAAGGTTATTTTTATTGCTATATCTTGACTAAAATGAGAGTGGAAATAACGTTTACACTTAGTTTCAGTCTTTGCTTTCAGGTGTTTTTTTCACATAAACAGATTTTGGTTTTGCTTCTTAGATCATTTCAGGAGTTTTTGTGACACAGAGGTGCATAGTTCATATGTTTCAGTAATTTTAAATAGGGTGACATTTTTCAGTTGCTTTTCTCTGTTAATTGTGATAATTTTGACTTCCAGTTACTGAAAGTCAAAATGATACATAAGACCAAATTAAATGCCAATTTTAACAGATAAATAACCTTACACTGCACAGTATTTGGATTCAATAATTGGTTGGAGCTTCATTTGTTTTAATCAGTCTTATGTAATATTATAATTTTCAAAAAAGGTAAATTTTGGGATTTAATTGGCTATAAATAATAAGAATAAAAAAATCCACTGTGTGTGTTTAATGAATCTATAAATGAGTTTCAAGTTTTATGAAATATATGAAGTTCCTTCTAAATTACTGAGGTGCACCTGAGGACCAAACTGCTTGGTCTAAATGTGATTTATTTGGTGGAAATCAGGGATAAATAAGGTTTACATATTGGAACTACGTCAGAAACATCTCCTAAAAAAGAAAAACAAGTTGAAAATTAAATGAGATTGGTAACTTTAGTGAAGGTGAAGGTCAAAGTGTGCAGTTAGTGGAGGGAAAAACTGCTGACAGATCAGTAGAAACTCATCTGGAAATTAAAAGAAAGTTGCATTGTAAAAATACAAAAGAATAAAAAAATTTGACCCACAGTTAGTTGTTAATTGTAAATTTGCAGAAACAACACTTAATGTGTTTAAAGATAAAATGTCCACGCATAAACTCAAGAGTTTGGATGGATTAAGGTGAATTTTGCTCCAAGTTCAAAATGTAAGAAAATCACTAGAAGGTGTTAACAAGGTCAACTTAGACAATTGTAACGATTAAAAGGGGGCAGCACAAAGAGGGTTCTGGGTTTGAGTCTTTGGAGGCCATTTTATAGGAATTATCTTCAATTAGAAGATTTAATAAATCATTCAGATGGCGTGTTTACATCTTGGAGGATCAGTGTTGACTGGACCGAAGCCCAGATGATGTTAGAAGGTGTTAGGAAAATGTGTTATTATTTAGTAAAAGATTGAATAAAGGATTTGTACCCCACGCAGTAAACCTAACAACAAAAACTTACCAAATATTTTTGTTTCTAGTGAAAATATCACAGTCTACTTGAAATAAAACTAAAACTAACTCAAGTAGCTTTCCAGTAAGATGTGAGCTTGTTTTACGTAAATAATTCTTGAATATCAATAAAACGTATTAGTTCCACTGGCAGATTTGTTCACTTATAACATGGGAAAATGTTGTGTAACAAGTGAAAAAAAAATTGCCAATGGAGTTGGTATTTCTTTTTTTTAATCAATATTCAAGAATTATTGGTTTAAAATAAGCCCCTGTATACTGCTGAGAAGTTACCAAGTCAGTTTTGTCACATTTTAAATGTAATAAGATATTTACCCTCGAAACTAGACAAAAATACTTTGTAACTTCTTGTGGTTTTGCAGTGGGGATGTAGAATGAGGTGGAATCAGATGTTTAGGAAGTAGTGTTTGTTTAGTATGTAGTTAAGTATGGCTAGAATATGAGTTATCGAGGAAATATGTTAGAATTTATTATAGTTTGTTAATACGCTGTGTTTCATTTCAGAAGAAGGTACAAGTGGAGTCAATCTGATTAATGATTAAGGTGAAGAAGAGCACTTCTGATGGTGGTTGCTCAGATTCAAGATGGAGATAAAGAGGAGTTGTTACAGATGTCAGCTTTAACCGTGAGCACCAAGTATTAGAGGCTTGTTAGACGTCCGTGGGAGGCTGACCTTTAACCGTAAGTGTGGTGCTGCAGCTCACACTGCCAGCATCATTCTGAGCTTCACAGGTGTAAACTCCGTCATCATCAAAGCTGCTGGACACCAGCTCCAGGACAGCTACCGAGTCAACAAACGAGGTCCTGTAGTTGCCCCCGTCCGAGACCTTGGTGTCGTGTTTGTACCAGGTTGTTTTCAGAGGGGCTGTGCCACGGACTTTGCACTCCAGGCGGAGTGATTCGTCCCGCTTTACAAACTTAGTGGCGGGAAGTTTCAGCACAAACTCAGGTGGTTCTGGAAGGCCAAAACACAGACAGACAATCAGCAGCTGGAAGCAAACAGAACAGACAGTAACAGAGCATACAAGCTGACAGTCATGAGCTAGCAGCGAATGCAATACAAAGACCAGACACATTTTGATGTACTACATCTGAGTGAACAGAATCACTGCACTATAACGTAGGAAGGATGGGTTTAGCTGGAGCATGAGATGAAGAATTTATTCAGAAAATTGTGAGTCCCAACCTTTGACAGTCAAATCTGCACTGCAGCGTACAGAACCAGCATCGTTGCTGACTTGGCAAGAGTAAATTCCACTCTGAGCGACGGCCACTGAGTAGAGCTCTAAGAAGCAGGACGTTTCATCCACGCCTGTGAAGCATGTTGGCCCGGTCATGAGCTCTGTGTCGTCCTTGAACCATTTGACCGTAAAGGGCGGCGTGCCCGTAAACGTGCTTTTGAAGCGAACTGTGGCATTGGGCAGAGCCGCCTGAGACTCGGGCAGCAACACAAAGCTGGGAGGCTCTGAAGGCAAGACAATAAACCAGGTTTGAGAGGTACTCACCTTTGTTTCAGTACATTACGACCAGTCAAACTGAAGAGCAGTGTCTGACCTTTGACCCTGAGGGATCCACTACATTCACAGCTCCCAGCTGCATTGGTCAGTTTGCAAGAATACGACCCAGCATCAGGCCTCTCAAGCTGTTCGATTTCCACAGACACGGAGTTGTCCTGCTGGATCAGTTTGTGTTTGACACCACTGGAGATTTTACTCCCATCTTTCTGCCACTCCACAGAGATTGGGAGGGAACCGGATATTTTACAGCAAATCTGAACAAATGAGCCCAGAATCTCCTGCATTTCTACCAGTGGTTTGATGAAGCTTGGAGGAATTACTTGCTCTGTCACCAAAAGAGGAGTAAGAAGGTCAATATGATTGAATCAGTGTGTAGCTGATGAAGCTCATTAGTCGGGATGGTCGCACCAACCTAATACGACCAGTTTAACTTTGCAGGAGCAGCTGCTGATGTGGTTTGACACCTCAAACACATACTCTCCTTCATCTGCTTTCTGCGCTCCCTGAATCTTTAGGCTGCTGATGTTGTTCTCAAAGACAAGCTTGTGCTGCCTTATGGACTGAAGCTCCTTGCTATCTTTCATCCATCTCACCTTGAGCTCAGGTGAGCCTTTCACCTTACAGTCCAGACTGACTGGATCTCCGACTGTTACCTTGATTTCCTCAGGCTTCTCTAAGATCTGAGGAGGTTCTACAACGCAGAGCAAAGTCAGGATTAAATCGATTCCTTGCTTTAATATTCACTCACCAACCACTTTATAGGTACATCTTTTCTATTGCATAATATGATATGATGCATTTAGGATTATATCATGTCAATATGGACCAAAATCTCAGAGGAATATTTCAGGCACCTTGTTGAATAAATGGGATGAAGAATTAGGATATTTCTGAGAACAAAGGACCCAACCCGGTGCTAGCAAGGTGTACATAATGAAATGGCTTTGTAAGTGTGAAAAGTATGGAGTAAGGATTGTTGGTTGAGCAGATTACCTTGAACTGTGAGAGTGCCGAAGCATTTATCTTGCCCAGCCTCGTTTATCACCTGGCAGCTGTATCTGCCTGAATGAGACGCTTCACAGGCAGAAATCCTGAGAGTCGCCACATTGTTTTCAAAAGTTCTCTCAATCCTTGGATCCTCCAAAATCCAGCTCTCATCTTTCTGCCATTGGACAGAAAGAGTTGGAGAACCCACAACAACACACTGAAACTGTGCCAGTTTACCCAGGACCGTAACACTGTCCTCAATCCTCCTGGTAAAGGTTGGAGGTTCTATTGGAAAAAATAATGTGAAGTCAGCGGTTTTCACTTCACAAACTAAAAATAGGGGACTTTTACATCTAAAGAAACCAACCTTTGAGGCTTAGAGTTGTTTTACAAGTGCAGGTCCCAACCTCATTAGCTACAGTACACTGATATTCACCCACATCTACACCGTCACATCTGTGGATCTCTAGGGTCAAAGTGTCATTTATCTGGGAAAAGCCATGTTTTGCACTGGGCTTGATCTCTTTTCCATCTTTGTGCCAGGTTATCTCAAATGGACCTGTTCCGGCAATCTGGCACTCAAAAGATGCCGTTGAACCCTTCACAACATCAGCTGGAGAAAGTTCTTTAATAAAAGTTGGTGGTTCTGAGACGAAAGAAGAAAAACTGTCATATAACTTTACCTCAAGAGGTAATTCTCTAGTAAATATTTGATGCTATACATGTGTTTAACCACATAATTGTAGTGAGTTAGGTCCATTAGGTCATTTAGCTTCAAAGAGACATCTACTAAATAGAGCATGAAAAACTCTCTACCAATTTAACTTTAAGGATAATTTCCTAGTGTTTGGATTCTCGACGCTCCAGCCCAACAAACCTTTCACTTTGAGCTCCATGCTGCAGCTCTCACTGCCAGCCTCATTGCGAGCCTCACAGTAGTAAAGACCACCGTCTTTAGCTTCAGCCCCGCAAACCTCCAGAGTAGCCACAGAGTTTACAAAGGCCATCTTGAAGCGATCACTGGCGCTGATCTCAGAGCCCTCCTTGAACCAATACATGTCTATTTCAGGTGTGCCGGTCACCTGGCACTCAAACACTTTGCTTTGCCCGGGACGCACTACGGACACACGGTCCGGTGTCCGAGTGAACTTAGGAGGCTCTGAGAAGTAAAATAAAAAGCCAAATGAGCTGCGGTATAAATAATCTTTAGAAACTATCATGATGCGTACAGCTGGGGCTTAAAATGTGAGATATGAGAATTTTCTCTTGAGCTACTTTCAAATGGTTTAGACCTCTGGTTCTCAAACTGTGGTATGTGCATGATTTGTGGTATTTGAATTGGATTAAAAGCTTTCAGAAGAAATGTTGGTTTTAATCAATTCTGAGGTAAATATGAATGTAGTAACTGTAACTGTTATGTAAACAGACATCAGCTATTTAATTGATGTGTTTAATGACCATAACTGCTAACAGCAAGTTTGTCAATATTTACTTAGTTGATACTTGTTATAAAAATATTGAGAACCACTGGTCTAGACTTAATGAGTAAAGCATCACTATTCAGAACAAGCAACTACATAAAAACAATTACAATCTGTAAACAAATTAAAATGTGTATCTGCAGGAGATTCAAATATAAAGTTACGACAGAGAACCTTTGACGAACAGCGTTGCTTGGCAGGAAGTGGATCCCACATCATTCTGAATTTCACACACATAGTCTCCAGAATCTGAGCTCTTAGCAAAGAAAAGCTCCAGTGAACTGGATGTGTTGTCTTTAATCACAGAGCAATCAGCACTTGATAAAATCTCTTTCTTGTTTTTAAACCATTTGATGTTCAGTGGGGGTGTGCCAGAGAGCAGTACATTAAACTGGACCTTTGATCCAGGTAACACATTCATGGATTCAGGCTTTTCAAGAATGCATGGTGGTTCTGAAACAGAGAAGCAATTCACTGCTTGTGAAGAAAATCCTTAGTTAACAATAAAACTAGACAAATCAACCATTTCAGACCTTTTACGAACAAGATTCCTGAGCACTGGACTGTCCCTGCTTTGTTTTTGGCGATGCATGTATAACTTCCACCATTTTTAAGGTGAAGATCAGAGATTTCCAGGCAAGCAACATTCTCAAAGAATGTACATTTATGTCTATCATCAGCCTGAATCTCCTTCTCGTCTTTGTACCACTGGACAGTAATCGGCAGGGAGCCTGACACAAGGCATTCCAGATGAGCGAATGATCCTTTAATACCTTCTGTTTGCTTCAGTTTTCTCGTAAAGGATGGAGGAATTATTTGATCTGACATGAATAACATAAAAACAAGGGTTACAAGTTGCAAATTTGGATGAAAACAAGCAAAGTTTACTTTAATGTTACCCGTGCACATTAAGCACTGACCAAGAACGGTGAGCGTGGCCTCGCAAGAACTTTGTCCAACGTCATTAGAAATCTCAAAGGTGAATTCACCACTGTCAGTTTTCTCAGTTTTGAGAATCTTGAGCACAGAGCTGGTGTCTGTGGTCTGTACTTTAAATCTCTGGCCTGAGGTCAGCTCCTTGCCGGCCCTAAGCCATTTGGCCTTCAGTGGTTTTGTACCAGAGAACCTGACCCCCAGTGTGGCCGGATCCCCCTGAGTCACACTGATGGACTTAGCCTCTTCTGTGATCTTAGCTGGTTCTGATACATCAAGAAGAATTATTTTAAAGAGAAAATTAACATTTCAGGAGAAGCATCTGGTTCTTTTTTACTTGCAGAGTCATTCATATCGGTTCAATCCCAATCTGTTCCCTTCTAACAAACACTTGGACATACCTAATCTAGCCGGGTTGTGTAGATGTCTATTTTTTTTTCCAATAAGCAGTGGTTGATGGTTGAAACCAATGCTAAATGCTAACATTTTGTATGTTGAGATGGTTTTTGGAGATCTGATCAATAGCTGTTAGGGCAATTACCTAAAGGAGAACTGTATAACAAATACTGACATCTAGTGGTCAAGTTAAAAAGAATATGAATTATATGGATCTGGATATAAACTGGACTTGTTTGTGTTGCAAATTGCCTTGACATGAAGTTTGTAGTGGACTGTTGCTATATAAAAAATATGAAATGAGTTATTGCAACACTTTGCAACTTTAGGTTAAATGTGAAGACATTGGCTGTTTCAGTGAAACCTCTTGCTTGTTATTTTATTCAAATATGAATGACTAAGATTATAACTACAAAATGAGAGCGCAAACCAAAAGTAAAAGGTTTAACCAACCTTTGACTGTCAGAACAGCAGAGCATGTCTGGCTACCAGCCTGATTCTGTGCCTGGCAGGAATATTTTCCTCCATGTTTGTTGTGCAATCCGTTAATGTGCAGCAGGGCAGTCTTGTTCTCATATGAAATGTTAACATTTTCAGCTTCTTTGAGCTCATGGTTGTCCTTTAGCCAGGTCACAGTAATGGGCTCAGAGCCCTTCAGTGTGCATTGGAGAGAAACATCACTGCCCACCAATGAACTGACATTTTCAAGCTTTTTTACAAAAGACGGTGGTTCTACAAGTCAAAGATGGACATTATGAAAATCTCAAGATATCACACATATCAAGCCTGAAAGACTTTGACTATAGATTAAAGCTTTGGACAAAATATAGGTGCATCTAACCAACCTTTGAGTGTCACTTGACATTCACAGGTTGACAACCCCACTTCATTCTCAACAGTGCACTGGTACAAGCCAACATCTCCAGCCTCGACCGCCTGCACTTGCAGAGCCACCAGATCGTCTTTCACTGTGATTTTGTGTCTTTTGTCATTTCTGATTGCCTTGGTGTTTTTGTAAAACGACACAGTGAAAGGAGCAGAGCCAGAGACTTGGCCCTCCAACATCATCTCGGAACCTTTCACAACATCTTTGGCCTCCAAGCTACGTACAAACACCGGTGGTTCTAGAAGACAGTAATGATGTCGGTCAGCGAGCAGACCGACAACTGAACAAGTATAATACAAAGTTTACAGTAATCTTTGACTGAAAGTTAAATAAATCAAACTATCTTTACAAAAACTGCAATTAACCAACAAAATTCAGGAGATCTTCCTGTAGATGGACCAACCTTTGACAGTAACTGTACTGCTGCATCGATCACTGCCTGCTTCACTTGATGCAACACAGACATAATCGCCACTGTCCCCAGTTGTACAGTTCAATATTTCAAGAGTTGCTTCTACATCAGACACACTGATTGTATATTTAGGACTGGAGCTGATCTCCATCTCATCCTTGAACCATTTGAAACTGATGACCGGACTGCCTGACACTTTGCACTCCAACCTGATGGAGACGCCACTTGTGACGAGCTTGGTCGCGTCAAGCTTTCGTACAAACACAGGAGGTTCTGGGAGAAGAGGTTAACATTCATTAGAAGACACAAGGCTTGTAAGTGTCACTTCAATGTCAGGGATTTAACGATACAGTTATAATGAGGACAAGAACCTTTCACAAAGAGAACTGTGGAGCAATCCACTTTCCCAGCATCGTTGGACACTTGGCAGATGTATTGAGAGGAATCACTGGGTTTCACAGAGTGAAGCTCCAGAGTGCTGGAAGAAGCATCTTTCTTTATAAAATAAATGCCTCCAGTTACAACCTCTTTTTCCTCTTTGAACCATTTAACAGCCAAAGGAGCAGTTCCAGTGAAGGCTGCCCTGAAGGAGACTTTGGCTCCTGGTATAACATCCTGGTTTTCTGGTTTCTCTGTGAACTCTGGGGGCTCTGGAGGCCATCAACAAAAAACAAATAGTCTTGTCATGTTAACATGAAATTCTTCAAACGTCACACAAGAGAAAGAAAGAAAGGGAAAATAAGATAAAGACTCATAACCTTTGACGTAGAGCGTGCCACTGGTTTCTTTAAAGCCAGCCGAGTTGGTAGCTTTGCATTTGTAAACTCCAGAGTCTGCCTTTTCCAGCCGACTGACTCTCAGTGTGGCAGAGCTATCTTTGAACTCTGATTGAAATTTGGCTCCCAACTCTATTTCCTGGTCATCTTTGAACCAAACAATGGTCATGGGTTGGGACCCAGACACCTTGCAGTCCATGGACACATCATTACCAATGTTGCCGTCGACTCTTTTCAGGGACTTGGTGAAAGTTGGAGGCATTATCCGATCTGGTAGTTGAAGAAAAAGCACCTCATTTATAAACACTGTTGTGCTGCGTCTGTAAAGAGTTGTTCAACTAAACCCAAGAGAAAATCATATGCTGGACACTGTCTCTTAAGTTTAAAGTATTCATACTGATTTACTTTCAGACCACAGTCATCAAAACCAACTTCCTTCTACATCTGCCATGGAAAACCAATCCAAGGCAAATGGACAAAGAGTTTAATTTAGCAAGTCATCAAAACGTTGCAGTAATCACCGCTGGTTCAGCACTTTGCAGTTTACCTCTTAAAAGCAGCAACTTTTGAGAGGTAAAAAGTGTTGCTTTCTAATAATCTGGTACACAGAGTCCTTCATAATGTTTGGTATTTATTTTTCTAAGCTTCCCCGCTCTTCTTTCCTGTATGAAATTATTAATCTAACATTTCAGACATGCTTAAAGTGCACATTTCAGCTTCCTCAAGTAGAAAGTACAATTTTTTAATCACAGTCAGGCTGTTTTGGACAATTGGTTTTCCAGATACTTGTAATTGCTGGGCTATGTTTCATTTCTTTTTACTGTGATGTGGAGCATTTCTATCTTACAGAGTCTGTAGTTGTTCAACATGAGAAGAAAAGCCGAACAAATAAAAGTTAAGTCAAGCAATTATCAAACTCAAAAGCAAAATCAAAGGTGCAGAATGTCATTAAGAAGAAGATCTAACATGGTGGCCTCATGAATCCCAAAGGAAAATCTTCACTGCTGTCATAAAAGAATCATCACTATGGTAATGTAAGTGAACATTTGAGGATCAGCCTGCAAAAGGCAGCTGTCAGAGATTACTGTCCACAGACGGTTCCAATTAATCCGTTTATCTAAAATTGGGTCATGGGATTTGGGACAAAGAAGAAAATCCTAAAAGCCCTCCCTTTCTTCAGAGAAGCTCTCCAGCCCATTTTAGGGGATCCCAAGGTGTTCTCAAGGCAGAAGGGATACATCGTCTCTCCAGGGGTTTTGTGTCTTCATGTTTCTTCATAAAGGAAAGTGTAAGGGAAGAGAGCTAACCGACTGGACAGGTGCCTGCATTAGTGCAGAAGAGACTTTTATCTGTCCATCCCTCTTTTGATCTATCCTACAGTCTCTCATGAACAAGACACAAAGATACATGAACTCCATGACAACCCAGGAGGAGCAACTTCTTTAGATCACAGTTGAAGTTCAATGGCAAAAGATTCAGGAGAAAATGAGAGTTTGTGTTAAAAAAAATCCTAATTGTTTATGTGGCATCTTGTTCCAAGAGTGAGACCGTTTTACAAAATACAGAAGCTGGTGTGGATAGAGCCTCAGAAACAGTATTGAATGGTCATGTTAATCATGTCTGAATTGTTTCACACTGATAATCAGTTTAAATTCACAGAAAAATGGATCAATGTCCCAAACATTATGAAGGACCCATATATTGTACATAATTTGTAGAATAGCAAGCTAACCTAAGACAGTGACTGAGCATGTGCACTGGTCTTTCCCGACTTTATTGGACACTTCCATCTTGTACTCCGAAGTGTCTCCTTTCTCCGCTGTCAAAATCTTCATGGTGGCTACGTTGTCCTTCAGTGTCATCTTGTATTTCCGCCCACTTATCATCTCCTTCCCATCTTTGAACCACTTCACTTTCAGCTCTGGGCTTCCAGAGATTGTACACTCCAACGTGGCTGAGTCCCCTGCAGTCACACTAATGGACTCAGCAGGTTCTACAATTCTAGCAGGTTCTGGTGTAAGACAGATTAGGTGGTTATTAAGAGAAAGAGTTTTGTACAATGTCATCTGCATCAGAGATTTTCCCTGACCTTGCACAGTCAGAGTGGCTTCACATTTTTGCTGCCCAGCCTGGTTTTCTGCTTGGCATGAGTACTTGCCACCATGGTTAATGGCCACTGCTGTTATAGAAAGGCTTGCAACATTGTTCTCAAAAACCATCTTGATATTTGGATCATCATCTCTGAGTATTTCAGAGTCTTTCATCCATTTAACAGTGATGGGAGCTGAGCCCTTTATGGTTCCTTGTAGCTTCACTGCATTTCCCAACACTGCTGTAACACTTTCAATTCTCTTTGAGAAAGATGGTGGCTCTACAAAAACAAGTAACATGTTAAAATCTGAGTTCCAGGTGCAGCACTAATCCTCAGCCTTTAACGGGTTTACCAACCTTTCAGCTTAGCTGAGGCCTTGGTGGTTACCTTCCCCACATCGTTGGAAACGATACACTGATAATCTCCAATGTCTGCGCTTTCAAAGGTCTGGATCTCTAGTCTTGACAGAGAATCTTGGGAGATGATTTTATACTTATGATCACCTGTGATGGGCTTCTTATTTTTTAACCAGCTGATGTCAAAAGGAGCCGTTCCTGCAATCTCACACTCCAGCTGAGCTGCTGCACCTTTCACAGCTTCTACGGTCTGCAGATCTTTTCTAATGGATGGAGGCTCTGAATGTCAAAAGATTAAAGTGTGTGGGGTTAAAACTAATATTTTCTGAACTGAACACAGAGAATCATGTAAGTCTCTCTCAGAACAAACCTTTAACAGCAACCACAGTGCAGCAGCTCTCACTACCGGCATTATTCGACACCTCACATGTGTAACTTCCACTGTCTGTCACCAGAAGGTTTAATATTTCCACAGATGCAACTCCGTTCTTAAAGGTGATTTTATATTTCTCTCCATCACTAAGCTCTCTGTCATTCCAGAACCAGTGGATGTGAAGTTCAGGTGATCCTTTAACACTGCATTGTAAACGTGCAGCTGCACCCTGCTTCCAGGTAAACTTAGGCTCCATTTTCCTGACAAAAGCAGGGGGTTCTGAAAGAGTGTTTGGAGACACTGAGACTTAAAAACATTGTCAAAACAGACACAGAAGAACATCAGCAAAAAACAAAGACAAAAGGCAAAACAAAGGACAACATTGCAACACATTAGCAGCAGCTTGCAGTTCGGATAGACCACCAAAAGTTTTTACCAGCAGTGATCACCTGCAGGTTCTTACCTTGAACTGTTACCACAGCCTCACAGGATGAGCTCCCAGCCTCATTTGTGGCTGTGCAAACATATTTCCCAGAGTCCTTGAGCTTGGACTTGGGAATCTCAAGAACTGCCACCTTATCCTCAAAGGACATCTTACAGTCCATGCTCAGGTGGACTTTTTTGCCATCCCTGGTCCAGGTGACGGTCACCGCAGTGTCCTCATCCACCTGGCACTCCAGTTTTAGTGGGTCATTGACAGCAGCTGATGTTGGTTCAAAGGTCCTAACAAAGCTGGGTTTTCTTATAACTGTAAGCTCTGTGGTAAAAGTAGCAGTGCCGACACTGTTGGAGGCCTTGCACAGGTACACTCCCTGATCAGTCAATTCGAGACTTTTAATGTGAAGAGAATACTTGTTCTTTTCACTTTTTATGACATAATTCCCTTCAGATGCGATGGCTATGTTGTCCTTGTGCCAGACAACCTCCATTGGTGAAGATCCAGTGAGTGAGCACTGGAGAACAGCTTGTTTGCCCACAAATAAGGTCATTGGCTCTGGTTTTGAAACAAACACTGGGGGATACATCTCTATGGAAAGCAGGTAGGACATACACAGCGTTTAATGAGTAGCAAAAAAACATCAGAAACAAACCAAACTTTGCAACTTAGTGAGGGATGTGGATTCAACATTGAGGACATTTTAAACCTCTGCATAAACATGTTGGGTCAGAGTCAAACAGCACCTTCCAAACCATACTGAGTCACATTAACACAGAACATGAATATAATTCTCTCTCTCTGTCTCCAACACAAACATGCATAGAAAATGAAAAAGGTTCCCACTGGGATCTTACCAGTCACGATGAGCGAGGCGGTGCAGCTATCGGAGCCGTGTTGGTTCGAAGCCTTGCAGGTGTATTCACCGCTGTCAGCCTTCACAGGATTCAGGAGCTCCAGTGAAGACCCCGTGTGGCGGCTGATGATCCGGTACTTCTCACTCTGTTTGATTTCAATGTTAGATTTGTACCACTTGAAGGTCACGTTCGGCGCATCCTCGGTCTCGCAGTCAAACTTTGCATGGCTTCCAACGTTGATCTCTACAGGGTTGATTTTCTGCCTGAAAACAGGTGGCACTGAGGCACACACAGAGACAGTGAAACATAGATGTTAGCTATGACATCCACAGCTTTTGTTAAGTAAAAAAAAAACTGACAGGAGCATGAAAGGTGGAATGTACAGCAATGGTGGAAGGCAATTCAGCAGTGACTGTGGAGGAGAAAAAGAGCAGGAACATTAGCCCCATGTTTTCACAGAAGGTTCTCATGGGGCTAGGGTTCCAGCTGAAAAGAGGAAAATCTTTGTGAAAATGATGCAATGCCAAGTTGAAGCCCTCAAACATGCAGAAAGTCTGGCAATGTAGCAAGAATGAACCTATAAAGACTGTGACAGACCAACCTGTTGATTCTTGCATGCCACCGTGATCCTAAAAAGGCTGTGAAGTGTCCCAAAGACCAGTGACCATGAGAATCAATACTGAAAGATGGTAATAAACCACAGGACCACAAGGTGGTCTTTGCATGGCTGTGATGGCCCTGGTCTTTAGGACATAAAGATCAAGAAATGATGTGGGACAAACAAAACACAGTGAGTTAGTACAATCCAGTGCCCATGCGGAACCCTAACAGTGCTCATGCTGAGCTATGAAATGGATATAAAACCAAAGTGATAAATACAAAGTACTTAAATGAGAGACGCTTGGAATGAAGAAATTCATGTGAATTATTAGTTGCTCATAGAAAATGGATGGGTGAATGAATGGTACATATATTTGTCCTGTTAGCAAACCTCTTGGGACCACAGTGAGTCTTGAAGATGTTGTTGTCCTGCCGGCTTCACTCTCAGCCTCACAAACATATTCTCCTTGATGTCTCTCCTTGACAACTTTGTTGATAACCAGTGAGTATGTGTCATGGTCTTTGAAACACTTGAACTCTTTGCCAGATTTCACCAATTGGCCATTAAAAAACCAGCTTACTTTTGTTGCAAATTTAATGGTTGTAATAAAGGTGACTTCACCACCTTCTTCAATAGCTAAGTCCTGTAGGGAGGTGACTATTTCAGGGTATTCTCTCTGCTCTGGTCTGGATAATGTGACTTCCTCTTTGAAGATCTCTTCCCTGTGCTCCTGCTGGATGCTTACATCTAGTGTTTGCTCAGTGGGGATGGTGGCAAGAGGCAGGGCAGTAGTGACAAAAGCTGCTCCCACTTCTTTTTCTTTACTTTCTACCATAACAGACCTCATTTCTTTTCTTGATACCTGAACCGACTGTTCAAAGGCCACCTGAGTCTCTGTGGTTATCTTGGTCTTAGATGAGATGGACTTTTCTACCTTTGCTCTCTTGGATTCTTGAACTACAACCTGCCCCTCTTCTGCAGGGCATTCAACTATGACATCAGACTCAATCTTAAGTGCAGCAGCCTGAGATTTCGCAGCTGTGAAATCTACTGTACTCTCTGCCACACGCACGGACTCTACCATTGTAGAAAGCATTTGTTCTGACCTGGCTGAGGAAACATGAGCCCTCTGGGGTTTGTCTAGCTGCATGGTGCCTGGTTGCTCTGAGGTAAGAACATGAGCCTCCTGGTACACAATAGAGTGGAAAGCCGCCTGGAGTTCGGTCCTGAGATCAGCCTTTTGCGGGTATTCACCTTCAAAAGCTAGTGTGATCTCCATGGGGGCACCTGTTGTTGTGATCAGATATGTAAACATAGACCGTTTGGGTTCTCGCTGCACTTTGACCTCCTGCACTTCCACAGCCTGTAACTTTCCAACAACATCAGCCAGTAGGACTGGCTGGTCGCTGGCAACAGCAGACTGCAGTGCCTCTCTGAGCTGATGCCGTATATTCAGACTGGAAGGTTTAGGGATTTGAATCACAAACATCATCTCTTTTGGGAGAGCAGTGCTGTCTTTGGATTCTGTTGCCATTAGGGACAGTTTTGGTTGTGTGCTGACTATAACTTCAGTCGACTCAGACTTGGAGATCTCTTGAGAGAGCTCCCCTGTCAACACTTGCTTCTCATCCATCACTATCGACTGCCTAACGGACTGACCCTCTTGGATCTGAACAGCAAAGTCCTGTTCTGCTGCCTCCAGAGAGATGCTGCTCTCAGTGGAGATCTCCTTCTCTTCAACCTGGACTGGTTCAGTGGGCATCTTAGGCTCTGTGGTTGTTAGACATTTAAACTTGTCCACACCTGACAAAGTTTCTGTGTGTCCCTCTTCTAGGACCTGACTGTCTGCTACACTGGTGATATGCATCACATTCCAGCGATCTTCTTTCTGAACTAAAGCTTTCTGGTGCTTGAGATCAACAGTAATGGGCGTCTCCTTTGGCAGCTGCATGGGCTGGTAGGAGACCTGGAGGATTTTCTGAGGCTTGGGCTCAGTTCGAGTGTTAGGCTGAACCCCGGTCACTGACAAATCTAGCTCTGCATGGTAATCTGCTGTGAGTTCTCGTCTTTCTTCTGAGACAGCTGCATGGCTCCTTGATTTTTCATGCTTCTGTGTTGCTACCTGTTCATTAGGCTTTTCATCTGTGAAAATGCCCTCTTTAGGCAGCACCTCTAAAGGCATTATTGACTGGAGATGCAACAAAGTCAGAGCCTCTTTTTGGGGTTGAATGGCTATCGAGCTGGCCTTCGCTTCAAACTCTGATATGTCTTCACAAAAAACTGTTCTTTGCTCATCCTGACTTACACTGTGCAACAGGGTGGGACTCTTCCTGGTATCTGCCTGCTCAGGTGTTGGTTTTTCAGAACTGAAGCTCTTTTCAGATGAAAGGAGGTCTTGGTCTGTGATGACCTGCAGGTGCAGTACCTTCCCACTTTCTACATGTGACTGAATAGTCACTGCCCTGTCCAGACATGGCAGTTCTTTAGTCGGCTCAGCCTGCAGTATTTGCCTTTCTTCAGCATTTAAAGCTGCCTTCATTATTCTATCTTTAGAAAGCTGAGCTGCTTCTTCAGCAGGCATCTGCATTGAGAACCCTGTCTCCTTAGAAAGAGTCTGTTTGGACTCACTGATTGAGGCTAAAATAGGCCGTCGCTGTTCTTTCTTAATGGTGGATTTGACAGCAGATTCTGCTGTTGATAGTTCAGCTGTGTGGCCTTCTTCCATTACTTGTTTCTCCGTAGACTGAGCTGAATATAAAATTTTAATACCTTCCTTCACCCTGTAGCTCTTCTCCTGCTGTTGTCCAGGGATATCCTCAGACTGCTCTCTTACAATAGAAAGTTGCGACTCTACCTGATGCCCGCTGACCAGGTGTTTGGGTTCGGAGGTGGGTTTGACTTTAGCAGGCTGCCTGTCATGCAGAAGCTCTGTGCTGACAGTTGAAAGTGGGGTGAGCTCCTCTGCCACAGCAGACATTAATTTTGATTGTTTTTCTCTTGCCAGCTGCAGTTCAATAACCTCAGGACTCTGAATGCGGTCACAGTGCTGCTCTGTGAGGCCCTGACTCTCTTCCACAGAGGATGTAAATGCTGCCATGTGAAGCTGCTTCCCAGGAACAGCTGATGCCTGAGGCGGGTGAGTGGGAACCACAGAAACCCTCTCCTCTACCTCATGAGTCTGAAGCACAGCTGCCTGTTGGGTCAGTGTCTCACGATGGATGGTTGCAGCAGAGATGTCCACCTCCCCAAGCGAGGCCACCTGCTCACTAGGAATGATCTTCCTGTCTTCAGTACCAATGGTGTAAACCATTTGATCTGATCGGGTTTTGTCCTGGCCTGGAAGGCTGACCTGATACAGACGAGACTCGGTCGCCTGTTCTGATACTGACACCTTATAGGATTTTTTCTGAACCACGGTCAGCTGCTCCTCTTTGTGTGAAACGGAGACCGACTCCCTAAACACAACAAGCTCAGCACTACAGGTTGCCTCACCAAACTGGTTGGAGGCTTTACATGTGTATAGGCCACTGTCTTCCTGTTTGACGCTCTTGATATTGATTAGGCCAGATCCATCTGGGTTGGTTACTATGATGCAGTTTCTGCTGGGTTGGATTTGGAAAGCCCCTTTCAGCCATTTCACATCAGGAACTGGATCTCCTGTGGTTTTGTAATTAAAATAAACTTCCCCTCCCTCTGAACATCTAACAGGTTGGATCTGAACAGTAAATGTAGGTGGTTGACCTGTGACCTTAAACATTTTCTCTACCCACCTCTCTGCATGGCTGATGTCGGGCTTTTTCACTTCTAGGTATGTGGTGCATGTTGTCTGGCCAAACCTGTTGGTGGCAGTGCATGAGTACTCGCCCTCATACTCAGACGTAACTTTGGTGATCACCAATGTGTACTCCTCCTTCTCCTCTACCAGCCTGTATGCAGACGAGCTTTTTATCACCCTACCATTGCGAGACCACTGAACAATCGGCTTTGGAAAGCCGGACACCTTGACCGTAAGTCTGGCTGTTTCCCCTGAGGTTACGGCTGCTGGGGATAGCTGGCTGAGGAAAACTGGCTTCTCTTTTTTCTTCTCTAAAGTGGAAGAGTAACGTTTGGGATCTGGCTTGAGTTCAAGTGTTTTAGATTTCTGTGGTAACTGGACACCAGTGTAGAAGGTTTCCTCTCGTTCTTCCACAGTGGTGATGGTGGTGCTAGAACGCTCTGCGGGAAATATTGAGCAACACTGAAAACAATGTCCACAAATAAAACCTCATCATTTTACTAATTAACTCACAAAAACAAATCAATTAAGTCCATAGCTACACAAATTGCTCAATATGTATGTCATTTATTAGCACCACGTTTTGAAGGTTGGAAGAACTCAAGTGGAGTGAAAAGGACAACCATGTGACAGCTGGTACAGCAGCTTTAGACTCCAAACAGCTTTAACTCATTTACAAGTGATTAGAATGTTCTAGATTTCTCAAACAATATTTTTATGCTGCCTGTAAAACTCAGAGAATCCTGATTCCTTTTCACAATTTAATTCAACATCCAGTGTAATATTAATGTAAACTAACTTTCACTTACTTGTTTATCAGTTACACAGCTAAGATCGTAACTTTTAGATGTTATGTTTCACTAATGTTAGTGAGGATCATCAATGCTACTAGTACAAATGACGTTATTTATATGATTGCACAAATACAAATGACTAATTAGGAGCTTCATTTTAGTTATAGTCTAGTAAAAATAATTATATAAACCCTAACTGGTGAATCATTATCGAGTTTTTCTTTGAGAATATATGGGGGTTTGTTCAGGACTTAAAGCTGAGCTAATTTATGATTTAATTTGCACAAAAAATTGGAAACTTAATTAGGTAACACTTTGACAGGGTGTGTATAAGACTGACGCGACACTGCTATGACATAACAGCTGTGATGAAGATGAGGGAGTTTCCATGAATGCTTACGACTGCTGTCGCGAAGTGTCATTTGGTAAATAATGACAATTTCTATGCAACGTTGCATTAAAACTTGTATTTAAAGTAAATTAAAATGGTCAACTTTGCATTATAAGTATCATTATTTACCGAATGACACATCATGATAAAAGTGGCAATCATTCATGAAAACACAAACCATGACCAGACTCAAACTTTACATCAAACCTTTTATTATATAAACTCTGAGACAAACTGACATCTGTACAAATAAACCACACATGTTCATCACAACACCAGAGTTTCTTTTTTTTTCTCTCGTTATTGAACACTCGTACACTCCTAACATTACATTTATTTACAAAACATCCACACAGTCGTTTTCTAAAAAAAAAAAAAATGTTTCACAGTGTCCATTTTTAAAATAACTTATCTTTCCTTTTCATTTTCATCTTGATTTATAATTCCACCAAACAAATGATACACAGGCAGTGAAAGCCTCAACCCCCCCAAACAAATCCACATTGAAGGCCACTCAAACCTAACCAACAACATAATTTCAAGTCAGCAGTACAGAACATTTGAGTTTTCAAATTTATTTCAGATAAGATTGTTTTTAAGCTTTAATTTTAATATTACTGAAGATTAGATCAATTTATAGATTGATAACAGCAAGGCTTACGAGTAATAAATTATAATTTAACAAATATAGTCTATTTATAATTTAAGTCCTTTCAAATGAAATCCTGTGTCAGTATTTTCTGAATTGTGTCTTTTATTTCAAAAACATATGTATATAAATGTCTGTAAATACTGTAAGAACAAGGAACTTAAAGTGAACAAAATATCAAATAGATGTATTTATTTTATGTTTACTGCATTGTTGTTGCAGACATGCTACATTCTACCAATAAAACTAAACTTTAGTTAACACGTGACTTTGAGTGAAATGCTATAGTCGCAATTTCCTTTATATATAGTTTGAAAAATAATTTAAACAGCCTAACTTCAACATTCAATCTGTCAAGCTCAAAGAGTTACCAAAGAAAACATAAACCAAGACTTTTCTACTTAAACTAATATTGTCTTGTGTTTAACATAAAGAACAAAAGATCAACTTTCTGACTTACAAGGACAAACACTAAAACACTGTTTTCATCATCAGTACAACAGGCACTCTGCTACATGTCTCAGCTTTTGCTTTTAAATCAGTTCATATATAAGGCAGTGAAGCAAAGAAGTTCTCAGTTTATACCATAACCAAACGTTGTCATCACACAAATTTATGACTTCAAAAAAAAAAAAAACAAAAAAAAAACAACAAGAAATTAATTTTTAGCTAATTGATTTTAGTGCTAGTTATGGTAACCCAGTAGTTAGCAGTGTAACCACACTGCTAGAAGGTTCTAGTTTGAAATCCTGACCCAGGTTTTGTTTGGAATTTGGTAACTTCTGTTTCCTCTTGGTTACTTTTGCTTGGTGAATCTTTGTGTGACCAAACCTTACAACCTTAATATCTAGAAAATCTTCAGCAGTGCTGCTGTTTCTATGCAGCCAGCAGAGTTTTGGATTAAACACTTATACTCTCCAGCATCACTCTGAGTCACGTTGGTAATGAGCAGATTGAAATGACCAGCACTTTTCTCCTGGATTATACATCTACTGTCAGTGACCAGCTCTCCATCTTTGTACCACTGAGCTGTGGGGTTTGGTTTGCCGCTGACCAAACACTGGAGAATGACAGGGGTCCCTGCAGCTGCAGTTACGTTAGTCAGTGGGATGACACATTTAGGGGGGATTTCGGTCACCTGGAAGTGAAAGCTGCACATATCCGATGACTTCCCCTTGAATTCAATTTTTTCATCCTTGGCTGGCTCAGCAAACACATCAAAGTTAACACTAACATACTTCTGCCCTTGCTCACTGGTTTGGTGGTCAGTGTTGGCCACCAACCTCACTGCCCGCTGTGACTCATCAGGCTCTTGCTCAAACTCAAACTCAAGCTCGATTTCAGACACCTGTTCACCATCAAACGACGTGTTTCCAACCATCAGGTCAAACTTCTGGGGCTGGACTTTGGCACTTCCTAAGGACACAGCGGTCAGCTCCCTACCTCTGGTCTTCCCTGAAAAAGCCTTTGCACTTATCACCACCAGGGAGGCTCGACAAAGAGTCTCCCCAACAAGGTTTATCGCCCTACAAGTATAAACTCCACTATCCTGAGTCGTAACTTTACAGATCTTCAGGAAGTGGTTATCTCCATCGGAGGAGTGCAAGTATTTCTTTGTATTATGTGGAATTTTCTTGTCTCCCTTAAACCAGGACACAATTGGAGACGGGATTCCCATCAGAGAGCACTCAAACATAACAGTAGTACCCTCTGGGGTTTCCATGTCACAGATTGGGTTGATAAACCTTGGAGGCATCTCTGTGACCTCAAATGCTATTTTCAAGTCATCATGCTCTTGAGTGACAAAATCCACAGCACCCTCCTCATAAATACTGGGCAACACATCCAAAGATATGACCATGCTCTTGTTGTCTGCTGTGTACTCAGGAATGGTGATGATCTTAACCTGCTTCTCAAACTCCTTTACCTCGTTTTCATCCAGTTCTACCTCTAGCAGAATCTCCTGAGGGGATGGAGAACGAGAGGAGTCATTCTCCTCCACATCAAACTCCATCACATGCTGATGGGTGACAGCAGGTGGTGCTGGCATGAACCTCACCTCCTGTGATACAACCACCACCAGAGCAACACTTCTGGCTTCCCCAACATAGTTCACAGCCTCACAGATATATTCTCCCTGGTCAGCCTTAGTTACATTATGAATCACTAGCGTGATGTTATCACCATCTCTGTCCATTCTGACTCTATCGTCTGCCACCAGCTGGGTTTTGTTGAAAAACCACCTTACATCAGGGGAAGGCAGGCCAAAAACCTCAGCATAAAATGTCAGTGAGTCATTTTCAAACACTCTTTTCTTAATGAGAGGCTTAAGGAAAGCTGGGGGGATTCCCTGCACTTTCTCTGGAAGGGTGGCTGGTCCTAGTGACCCTTTGCCCTGTGAGAGAAATCTGCTCTCATCCAAGCTTACGCCATTTGGATCGGTTTTAACACCCTCATCAGCAGGAGAGTTGAGGAAATGAACCGGTGAGAAGAACTTCTCGGTGGAGTCTCCCGTTGAGGGTCTCTTGTGATGTACTGGAGAGAACGGAAACTCATCTGGTGTCATAAACCCACTAGGTCTGTCAGAGTTTGGAGTGTGAAAGGATGGTGGTGACTTGAGAGTGTGAAGGGACTCTGCGATTGGTTGAGACACCTCGGTAGAAGAGCCTGGGGTGAAAAACCTTTCAGGTACCTCTGCTATCTCTTCACTCATAGTGCTGCCAATTTCTATGGACATCTCAGACTCGGGGGTGAGTGGCCTACCCCAGTCTGTTGGAGGGTTGTAATACTCGTACACAGCCCCGAAAGTTACTTCCTCCTCCTGCATGGAACCTGCTGCCGCTGCTGCCCCTCCCTGAGCCTCAGCTGCCGCAGATTCTTCAAGAGTATCTCCTTCCTGTTCTGGTGGAGCAGCTAGTACATCAGGTGGTTTAACTTGGGTGTTTATGTTTGGGTTTCTAATCATTTTTTGGGGTTCAGGATTCACATGAACACCAGTTCTACCAATTTTAGCTATTATTTCAGTTCCATCTTTTTCTCCAGTGAGAGCTTTCTCTGATATTCCTGTTACATCAGTCTTTGAGTCTGGCATACTGACAAAAATGCCACTGTCCATAGATGGTTCTGTGATAGACATAAACTCTTCACCACCACCTACAGCCTCCTCACGTATTTCCTCTAAAACTGATCCCTCTTTGAACCTTTTGACCTCCTCATCCATGTGAGTTCCACCTTCAACCAATGTCTCAACAACTTCATCTGCATCAAGACAAAAAGATGCTTCCAAACCCACAGTTGGGGGTAGAAACTGCCCCTCAGTGTCTAAATGTCCAGAAATTGTTTTAGCTGCTACACCTTCCTCAACAGGCGCCCTAACAGAACGCCTCATTACAGGGACCTTCTCAGGCTTGAAAGGAATGAAACTACTGGTTCTGTCAAATGGCTGTTGTTTCTGATCCCCAATCATCTCAACATCACCAGTCTGTGTAGAATCTTGGACACAAACTGGTTTCTGTGGCCTTGGTCTCACAAGCTGTGGAGACTCCTGCAGCTCTTCCACAAACTGTTTCACACCTGCTCCTTGTTCAACACCAGTGACCTCAGAGGCATCTGACACTACAGGTTCAGTTGCTTCAGGAACATATGGATTTACTGATACAGCAGGTTCCTCAGACACCCTGTCAAGTCTGAGTGCTTTCTCCTCCTCTTGTTGGTCTAGGGAAATGGCCACAGAAGGAATAAACTCTTCAGGAAACTGTGTGTCTTTTCTTTGCTCCTCAGGTGAAGGAGGTGTCATTAGAGAAACTGGTGAGTCAGACTCAAAAGCCTGTTTAATCTGAGAAACTTTAATTATAGCAGCAGAACCATGAAGACCACAGCCTGAAAGTGTTGGGGGCTCTTTGGAAGGAGAAAATCTGGATTTTGGGGCTTTGACGCCCATATCTGACGGAGGAGGTGAAATTAGAGGTTTATCCTCTGTACGAGAGACGGCAGGAACATGCACAGTGGCAGGTTTCTTGAAATCCTCAGTTAGTCTTGCAGGAATCTTGCTTACTCTTTCAGAGGAAGAGATATATTCTCCCTCCTCAGCTTCTCCTTGCTCTGAAAACTGCACAGGATCACGGATTTGACCTGACACTTGACAGATGCTCATGACCTCCCCAAGCTTATTTTTAGCTAGACATCTGTACATTCCAGCATCTGTGCATCTAAAACTGTAAATATAAAGTCTGTACATTTTATTATCTACCTCTGCTCGGTATTTATTGGCTGCAGCATCAAGGCAAATATTATTAAAATACCATGTGGCCTCAGGTGCGGGATCACCAGTGATAACGCACTCCAACACTGCAGTGCTGCCCTCAGGACACGTCACATTCTCCAGTTCAGTCACGACACAAGGGGCTTCTCCAACCACATCAAAGGAGAAGGTAAATTTGTGCTTCAAAGTCTGAGGCGTTCCATCATCACTGGCAACCTCTGGAGTTTTCTCTGGCAAAGCTTGAGGTCTGTCCTCACTGCTGTCCTCAGACATTTCAGGGAGGGGAGTAGCAGCTGTAATTCGAATCTCTACAGGTGAGGATGTGAACGATTCATCTGACAATCGACGTTTGTGGACTACAGTTTGAGGAACTTGCAGCGTTGTTTTTCCTGAATCTATGTAGGTCTGAATCTCCTGCTCTATCAGACTCTCCTGACCCCCCAGCTCCTCAGTAACTACTACTTCCTGGGTGACACCTGCCTTTTTTGATGCTTTCTTATCCAAAATCTCAAGAATACCACTGCAGATTGATTTATCATGCTTGTTGGTTATGATACACTCATAAGTCCCCTCATGATCTGTCGTTGGATAGAATACAGTGAGCTTAGAGTTGTTTGATTTGATCATGATGTCATAATCTGGGTTGCGGTCCAATGACTGGCCATCTTTGAGCCAGCTAACAACAGGTGGAGGATCACCCTGAAACTGGCAAGTGAACTCTGTCATCTCACCAGTTTTAACTTTAAGTGAAGATATGTCTTTTAAAAATACCGGGGGTGAGCCTGGAGAATCCACATGCCTTTGTTTTACCCTCTGGGACTCTGGAAGTTTAATCTCCTTCTTTATAGCAGCTTGTGCAGAACTTCCCGCTCCAGTTACTCTAAGTCTAACTGAATCTTCACTTTCTTCAACTTTCTCTGTACCTGCTAAACCTTTCTGTTGTCGCCATCCACTACTCTCTCCAGCAGTTCCTGCCTCCTCTTTTATCCCTCGCTTATCTCTTACATCTGTCTGGAAACGCTGGTGGCTGGATTTATCGGCGGTCATACTATACTCCTCCCTACTCCTCATTCTCTCTGATGCTCCACCCACATCACCTGATTGAAGAGCTTTTTCATTAGCAAAAGGCCCAGCCACCTTAAGAGGAGAAGTAGTGCCTCGGAGAGGCATCTGGGTTTCAGAAGACTGTTTACTTTGTGCAGCTCGTCGTTCAGCTGAAAGTCTTGCATTTGGTGACAAAGCACGGAGTTCACGGTCCATCGGAGGAAAGTGGGGCTCTAACACAGGTCCAGGCTGTTTGCACTGACTGTCTAAAGCCCACTCTGACTCCAGCTCAGACACTTCCTCTTGCTCAACAACATCTTGCTGCCATTTCAGGATACGCTGAGCCATTGCTTCTTCCTCGCTTACAAAGTACTCGCTGTCCGTCTGCAGTCTGGTCTCGCGGCCCTCTGTCGGCACTTCCTCAGCTAGCGGCCACTGAGGAATATCTGATTTCTGATCTTGGAAATCTGCTGGAGCCGAGGTGGTTGGCAGCTGCTCCTGAGCTGTTTGACCAGGAGAAATCCTCCTGCTGTGGGCCAAAGTGGGCTGCTGAAATGTAGGCAGAGCAGAGGTTTCTGGGAAGATTCTTCCAACCTCAGGAGTCGTCTCAGCCTGGAACGGAGGATAACGCTCTGCCCAGTCAGACTCTAGCTCCACTGGCTGCTGTTGCTCCATCAGAACATCTTGTTGCCATCTCATGATTCTCTGAGTCAGGGCCTCCTCTTCGCTGACACATTTCTCACTCTCCAGTTCTGAGATGTTCTCTCGTGAAAGCTGCAGCTCTCGTTCTTCTTTCGTCTTCTCAAACAACTTCTTCTCTGTTTTGACTTTTGTTCTAGGCGACTGAACATCCTCCTCTTTTGCTTTACCTTTCATTCTAGGTGATTTATGTGCCAGGACTGGAACCTCTTTTTCCTGTTCTTGTATTGGGATTTTACTTCTGGCTTTAGGAGAGGGTGCAGATGTTACTTCACGTTCTGCTTTACCTGCCACTGTTGCAGGTTTTGAGTTTGGATTTGGTAAATTAACTACATCTAACGGTGCTCCTTTCTCCATCACCTGCTGTGAAGAAATGACCTCCTCAGACATCGTGTACTGATTATCTGCTGGTAGAGGCAGATCAGTTTCAGGGTGAAAAGCCTCTTCCTCTGACATTCGGACACCTTGCTGCCACTTCCTGATCCGCAGAGCCAGAAGTTTCTCCTCGCACTCCATCCTTTCAGCCTCCAGACTTTTCTCATACTGATCCCTCAGAGACTCCTCTGGTTTATCTGCTGGTTTAACTGGATCAAAAGAAGCAGATTTATCTACTTCCAATCCTCTGACTTCTTTTTTAGGTGATTTTGGTGGTGCCACTTCAAGTCCTAGAGGCCTTGCCTTCAACATGGGAGATTTGTGTTGAAGAGAGATTTGTGTGGCTTCAGTTCCCTCAGCTGATAATTTCTCAGCCACCTCCTGCTTGGTGTAAGGGTGCCCTGTAGGTTCCATGTATTGTATTTCAGCTGGCAGAGGAACATCAGTTTCTTCGTGAAATGTTTCTTGCTCTGACATCAAACTTCCTTGCTGCCACTTCCTGATCCGCAAAGCAAGAAGCTTGTCCTCACACTCTTTTCTATCGGCCTCTAAGCTCTTCCCATACTGAGCCCTTAATGATTCCTCCTCATAGGACTCATCTCCTTCAGAAGGTACTGGGGCTTCAGATATTACCTCCTCACTAAAGACAGATGCTTCTTCTTGAACAGAAGTCCTGGTTTCTTCAATTTTGTGGAGCAGCTCAAACTCGGCCTTTGCCGTCTCCACCTTTTGCTCTTCACTTTCACCTGCCTGAGACTCACTGACGTTTTTATCCTCCAGTGTCTCTGTGAATTTGTCACCAGACTTTCTTTCTCTCTGATGTGTTGTGTCAACTAGCTCACCTTTCATGATCTGAATGGCTCTTGTTCTGGATTGAGGCTCAAACAAATGTCTCTTTCGAGGGTGAGAAGGTTCCCTGGTTAACTTTTTCTCACCCTGATTCAATGTTCGGTGCTGGACGTCAGGCAGAGAGGTGGGCTTGACCCTCAACTTCTCCACATACTCTGCATAGCTCGACTCACTGGCGACTGACTCGACCTCAAACTCAGAGGAGGACATGGTGGAAATAGAAAGCCTTTTCTTTTGTTTCACTGCTTTCTGCAGGGTTGTAAGCTTTGCTCTGACCTCATTGTGGAGGCTTTCTGTGTCACTGAACCTGTCGCTGTATCTGTCGCTGCACCTGTCACTGAACTTATCACTGAATCTTGCCCCAGTGCGTCGGTCACAGTAGATATCACTTAACCTATCGTTAAAACGCTCAGACCTGTCAAACATGGGGGGAGGAGACGGGGCGCGCTCAGAGGCAGTCTCTAAACGTTTGGATTCCTTCTCTGATGGTTTGTCTAAAGAACCCGTACTAGATCTGAAGTACACAGTTCTCACTAAAGCACGTTTGGATCGGGATCTGCCCTGGTGGACTTTGGACATTTTGTCAAATGGAGATCCTACACACCTGAGATCAACTCTGAACTTCCTCTCCTTCCTCTGCTCTGCCAAGTTGTCTACACTCTCATGGGCCTGGGCAGAGCGCCGAACAAAGCCAAGGTAGTTAGCGGACTGCTCTTCCCTAAGCGAAACCAAAAGTGATGCTGTGGACTCAGCAGAACCTTCTGAGTTTAATGCCATCACCTTGTAACTGCCGGAGTCTTTCTCCCTGATACTGTCAATGAAAAGACACGTAGTGTGCATGTGCATCCTGCTGTCGGTACAGATCCTACGTCTGCGTTCCTTGGGGATAGATCTATTGTTATGAAACCAAAGAATAGTCGGCACAGGACAAGCGATCAGTTTACACTTTAACTCCACTGGTTCTCCCTCCAGAACTGACTGAAACTTGAGTTTCTTTGTGAACGACGGCTTCATGTTCTCTGTCCAGGAGCCGATTGACGAAGTTCTGCTTGAGCAGCGGTTAGCTGATACCAAGCCGTGATCGAGGAACTCCTCTGTGTCAGAGAAAGCTCCGCGGAGATGTCGGGTGCCGCTGAGCTCAGTGATGCTGTGTGCTTCTGCAAACAGAAACAGACGACAGTCAGAACGACACGAGGTCTGGAGGTAAAGGGATGGAAAAGATGATCTTTAATGGAAATATTAAAATGCATGCTGGGAGTCACAATGCCATAAAAAATAATTTCACTCACCATATTTGTTCGAATAAACGCAAGACTTGATTCTTTTTAATAGAAACCTGCAGGAAGTTTTGATCCTTCGTCTGTGGAAATTTCTTCAAAACATGAATTATTTTATTATTGTTAAAACATGATGGCCAACATCCGCTTGTTTTCTCTCTGATGGTTGAGTTTTTACTTGAATGTTCCTTACCTGACTTGCAGACAGGAGAATAAACGCCCTTTCTAATCCTTAACAGGAAATGAATGAAGCACAAGCTCTCCAATACATATTTTTGATTTCAGAACATTAAGAATTGAAGCCGTAAAATTGGGCGAGAAAGGCGTTTATTCGAACTAATATAGTTTGACTGGTGTTATTTTGGAAGCAAACCACAGGAATCACATCCCACTATCTGCAAGCCAGGCTAGGACATATTCTGCAGGAAGAAGGTATCAGTCCCAAATGCAGAGGACCTCTATATCTTTTAAAGGGCCTTTCAAGTATTTCAAAGAGCTTTAAAAGATACACATCCTGCACCTTTTTCTTGGAAATACCCGAGGAACCTTCATGCCAAAATGACTTTCTGGATGCAAAGTCTTTAGAAACTGGAACAAGCAAGTTCTGTCAGTGCTTTCCTGGAGGAAACCATGGGATACCATCATAATAAAAGAGCAGATGATACAAACAAGTATTTTTCCATCAAAACACATAACTATGACATGCAACTGCAGAAAATAAGATTTTTTAAAGGGACAGTTCAACATTTGACTTGTTTCCAAGCTGCTGCTGCAGGACAACTCTGACCCAACCAACCCATACAGCATGCATTTGCACATCAGTTTCTCTCATCAGGACCTTCATGGTGTCTCCACAAGAATCTCAGAACCATAGCTTACGTCAGAGTTGACTGCTGACAGACTACTTTTACAGTGAAAAGTCAGAGAATGTAACTGGAAACTAGGTCAAACTATCCCTTTTTCACTGAATCATCTTCTCAGGTGTGATCGCAGTAATTGTGGGTGACATGGCTAGAGAGGTTAAGGTCTTACCTTTAACTTCTTCTTCAATTGTGGCTTCGATCTGCTCCCTCACCAGAGTCACTGTGGAAGAAAGAGACACCAGTTTATCGTTTATCCATTAGCCTCTTCATGCCTTTGTCACATTTCTCACTGTTCAGGTTAAGACTGATGGAATTTATCCCTGATTTGGGATAAAACCAAAATGCCATAACCCAGTCTTTTTGTTATTACTACTGGACCACTTGTCAAACTTGCAAAAGCACAACATTTTACCAAGTATTTATGTCTAGTTTCAAGTTTCATTTAAAAATGGAGCAGTGACAAGACAATTTATTCCACAAAAATTACAAAATGTTGTGGCTCAAATATCAGTTCCTAAAAAACCAAAGCGAGCTTTTCCAAAATCCAACAAAAGCAGCAGAAATCCCTGCTCACAATGAAGAAGCACAAACTGGTGTCCAGCAAGGAGGAAAGCAAGAAAGGGAAGTTTTTCAAAGGTAATCAGATTGGTAGAAAAAAGAGAAATGAAGATCCCTTCCGACAGGAGTGACAGAGAGAGTAAATGTGTGAGTTTTACTGTGGAGAGACAAAGGAGGAGCATGAGTGAAGGGATTGTCCCTGAGAGGAAGAGTGAGGAAGGAGGAAGTGAAAACTCCAGGATTCAAACAAACACGTGGATTTGTGAAAGAAGACGTTTGACTTTGTGATGTTAGTCAGAGATGAAGAACGACTGAGGGATGTCCCGATTATCATGTTTTAGAGCTACACCAATCAGTCTGACAAAGATCAAATCAAAATTTTCTCTTAATTGGCTCTGATTGGTTGGTCAGATAATTCTACCAGTTTTCCTAATTAAATACATAGAAACTAAAATATCCCACCACTTTGGAAACCTGTCCATCCATATAAATTTAAAGGGGACCTATTATGCAAAATTCACATTTAGCTTCCATTTGTGTCTCAACTGCTTCTAAAAACAAACCAAGTGATTTAAATAAATAAATAAATAAATAAATAAATAAATAAATAAATAAATAAATAAATAAATAAATAAATAAATCACCCAATAAGTTAATGTTTTTTGGTGTCTGGAAAATGATCCGTTTCAAAATCAACAGGCACTGCCCGTTACCTAGTAACCCCTGCGGAGCTCTTCCTGTTATCTAGCAACCAAAGCTGACTCGTCACATTCTGATTGGTTGTGCAGGAGGCTCTACTAATGCTTTTCAAAGATGTATGGTTGTATAATTGCACATCTGTTTGCAGCTATGTTAACATGCGAGTGCAAACAGTGAGTTGGAGGTCGTGGCCAGCAGCAGCTTACTTGGATTTAAAGTGACAAGACGTCCTAAAACGCCTCATTCTGAAAAGAGTTGAAAATAGTCAAAACTGACCAGAATAAAATCCCATTTTCTAAGAATGATTTTGTGCAACAAAATGTAATAAAAATGTTTTGTGTAGCCCAAGGCAGCATAATAGGTCACATTTAAGAAAAAAAAAAAATGTCCTTACTATTGCCCCTGTTTTCAGATTTTCAGGGAATTTGCATTGTAAGATAAAAAAAAGTGGAAAACTTATAACTAATCCGGTTCATATTGGAAGCTTTCATCTGGTTCGGGA
Source organism: Poecilia formosa (assembly GCF_000485575.1). NCBI lineage: Eukaryota > Metazoa > Chordata > Actinopteri > Cyprinodontiformes > Poeciliidae > Poecilia > Poecilia formosa. Next base: position 171,284 of record NW_006800306.1, on the reverse strand, counting down.
CATCCTCTCAGACTTTTATTTTTAGAAAGAGTGACTCAATCTTGAAGAAAGAAAAACGTGACGATTTAGGGGGGAGTCTGGCTACAAACCAACAGATCCAGGTGTTACCTTCTTCGTCTCTGTTAACGGTGAGGCTGGCCGAGCATGCAGCCTCCCCGGCGTTATTCACCGCCCTGCAGGTGTACTGCCCTGCATGCTCAGAGAAGGCGTCCACTATGATGAGTGTGGCGATGTTCGTCACCTCATCGAAGTGGAACACCACGTTCTTGGAAGGTTGGACCGGCTGCCGGTTGTGGAACCAGCTGATTTCCGGCTTCGGCAGGCCGGAAACACACGCATGAAAACGGGCCACCTCCCCGTGTGTCACTGCGCAGCTTGTGATTGGTTGGATGAAAATCGGCTTTTGGCCAACTGACGGTTTCTTTAGGCTGGAGATGTGCCACTGAGGCTCGGCAGAACTGCTCTCTGTTTGAATTTGCCCTGAAATGAAGCAGGTTCAGGGGTCGTTCTTTATTCAGTGAAAATTCCATCCCACTGATTGCTTTGCACCAAACCAAAGAAATGAAAGTCTTTTCAACAACAAACAGACTCCGGATCAGAATCCAAATCAGGATTCATAAAAAAGCTCCTTTAAACTGAACTCAATACAACCTCAGATTAATAACTTCTGACATTTTACACAGACATTGATACAAAACCAAAAAAAAAGTTCTGCCTTAGATATAAATCAAGCTTTTGTAGCTTTCATCATTATTTTGATGAAAAACTCACCGTCCAATGTGAGAGTGGCAGAGCAGGACACTTTCCCGGCGTTGTTTGTGGCCACGCAGGTGTATTCCCCCTCATCCTCTGGGTAAACTCTGGAGATCTCCAGCTGACAGCTGTCGTCGAACTGAGACATCCTGAAGAAGTCGGACTGCTTGATCTCCTTCTCCTTGTGGAACCAGCTGATCTTCACATCTAAATCAGGAGAGTTTGTTTAGCTACAAACTAAATATTTAGTTTAGCAAGCTAAATACTTAGCTTAGAGCTAAATGTTTAGCTAATATGCAAATCACTTGCAGATAACCAAAAGCTAACTATCAAAGTAAACCTTATGAACCTTTAAATAAACTCCTAGTGACACTGACTGACTTCAGATTTTGCTCGTTACCTCTTCATCGTTGTTTCTTTTACACTCAATGAGCAGCTTTTCAACTTAAAACACAGAAAGAGCTCTTCTGTGTTTTAAGTTGAAATACAAAAGTTCACCAAAACATCTAATATCTTCCAAACAAAATATTAGATTGGATTTAACTAAATATTTAATTTGATAACAGTTTTTAGAATAGAGCTAATGGGACTAAATATTTAGCTTGCTAATTACATTTTTATTTGCAAACAAAATATCCAGCTTGCTAACTACATATTTAAATTTGAGCTAGTTTGGAGGTAAATATTCAGCTTGCAAACAAGATATTTAGACTGGAACTAGATATTTAGCTTGCTTATTAAAGATTCTGTCTCTAACTCTTGCATTTAGTAAATAAATTAATAACAGGGTTAAAATACGACTTAAGAAAAATAAACCCTTCCTGTTATAACAGTCTAAACAACCCAAATTATTGATGTTAAATTCTGAAAGGACTTCTCACCGTCTCCACGGACTCTGCACTGGAAGTGAGCGGATTCTCCCTCTCTGGCTGAGGTGTTGGAGATGGGTGAGATGATGACGGGTGGAGCGATGGGGGCAGCAGAGTCTGGAGAGACCACCTCTGACACTACAGCACACAAACCTGCATCAGACTCCATCCGCCATGTCTCCATTCTGCTCTGCAAGCAGGACGTCGGGTCTTACCTTCCACATTGAGCGTGGCGGTGCTGGTGGCCGTGCCGTAGTCGTTCTTCGCCTCGCAGTTGTAGATGGCGGCGTCCTCGGGGAACACTTCGATCAGAAGCAGCGTGTGCTCGTTGCCGTCGTGAAGGAACTTGCACTTGAAGCCCGGCGACAGAGCCTGGGAGTTTTTGTACCAGGAGACCTGCGGTGGAGGAACGCCGCTCACCTGAACGGAGAAGCGAGCCGGCTTTCCTGCCTCGACCGACTGGGGCTCCATGTGACGGAGGATCTGAGGAGGCTCCGGGACTGGGAAGTAAAATGTTTGGTCCAGGGTTACTATTGTTTAGGGTTTTTCATTACAGTTTTCTTTTGTTTAGTTGTGACTTTCTGTTCTAATTCAGTAAGTTTTGATTGGTTTTAAAGTGTGTTTGCTAGTTTTATTACTTAGATATTGTTTAGTTTTTATTAGTTTATGGTAACAGTATTAGTTTCATCATACTTTGGTTAACTTTTAGGTGCAAAATGAACAAAAACGCAGTATTGTAATTATGTTTACATCAATTGGGTAATGAATGCTGAACAGAAAACATTTTCAAAAAATGTATTCAATTACTGTTGAACAACCAACTGACTGACATTTTCTCACAACGTTTGCTGTTGCCATTTTGTGTTGCCAGAAGGAGTATGGAGAACTGCAATTCCCCACAGCTGAAGTAAACTGATTGTGTGGGGATAAAAAAACTATTTCGCATCAGTTCAAAAGACAAATAGATTCATAAACACAAAGAATATTATATCTATAAATTCAGTATGTTTTGGTTAGTTTTATAATCATTCAATATAGTTCGAGTTAGCTGTACATTTTCCCCGTTAAATAAAAACGGTAATAAATAATTACCGTTTTTTTATATCAGTTGACAAAAATGTTTTGTTAATTTCAATTTCTGTTATTTTGTTAGTTTTAGTTAACTATAATATCCTTGGTTTAGTCAACAAAGACACATTTGGAGCAGATCTTGCAGGAATACCTCTCCATATTTCCAAGATACGGTTCTCATCTACATCAGTTCTGAACCTTTTTCTCGACTTACTGTTGACTCTGAGGTGCATGGCGCTCCTGTTCTTTCCAGCGATGAAAGTATATTCTCCAGCATCACTCCTGTAGGTCTCAGAGATGGTGAGGCGGTGCAGCTTCCTGATGGCAACATAGCTGAACCTTTCCTCCACAGAGAACTGGATCTCCACGCCGTTCCTGAGCCAGCGTCCTTCGACGTCGTCCTCGTTCACCTCAAACTCGAAAGTTGCTCTGTGTTTCTCAAGAACCTGACGGAGGCACGGGAAGGATGAGATTACTGCAGAAATCTCATTGTTTCTGGTGTAAAGCTATGAAACTGTCTTACTGCAATGGTGGAGTAATAAACAGACAAAGCTGTATGCTGCTAAAAGCATTACATTAATATTTTTACTTTTACTTTGTAAAAATACTTATTGTATTGAAATACTTGTTCCCCATAATATCATTAAGTGTGCCTATTTTTTGTATGTTCTTTTTAATGTATCAATGTTGCTGTGCCATTTTTGTTGTGTTTACTTTCGGTGACAGTTTACACTTTTACTTATGATTCTGTGCATCAGAATTTCAGGGATGACCTGAAACTGGTACCGATCACTTCCACTGATAGTTTAACTCCAGTTTGTCATCAACTCAGTAGTTAAAAGTTAATGTATGTTTAACCTTGCAATGGTTGAATATTGAACAAAATTTTAAATTTTCAAAACCTCTACCTGTTGTTAACTTGAGTCATTGATTACTTTCAAACTAATAAACAAATAAAAAAAATGCAGTGTGGTGTGAATGTAATGTATAACGCAACACATTATTGGAATGTAGAAGAATGGAAAGTATAGAAACTTAATGTAAAATGTAGTGGAGTAAAAGTTGAAAGTACAAACCACGATTAAATCTACTTAAGTAAAATACAGATACAAGAAGAAAGTAGTTAAATACAGTAAAAACGTACTTGTACTTCACTACATCCTACCATGATTTCGCGCTCTGCAGGTTCGGCGATGCGGACGTCACGTCCCTCTACGATCAGTTGGGCCTTGGAGACGCTGGATCCGGCCACGACTGAATACTCTCCAGCGTCTGACATACGAATCGTCTGGATCATCAGACGGTGGACAAACTTCTCGGCCGTCACTACATACCTGTGAACAAAGCAAGTAAAATGATTTCCAGCTGATTTTAACTGAGAATGTTTCTGTTTGAGATGAATTCAGAGGTTTCATCCAGGGATAAATTAATATCAATAGACAATACATCTTATAGAGTGTTCAATATGTAGAATATTCACTGAAACGCACAGACTTCTGGGGGATGTAGGCAGAAGAAAGACTTCAGCAGTCCAGCCTCTGACGGCTAGCTAAGTTAAGCAGGTGGCATCAACTAACTGACTCACTCTTTGGTTACCTACCAACAACACATTCCGTAACTTGTGGTTACCTAGCAACAACCTGGTTAGTAACTTGCTTAACAGCAGTTTAAGATTTCGTTACTGTTCCTCACAGCTTCTTAAAAATAAAAAACAACAGTGTGGAGTGAAAACTGTGGATAAAACAGAAAATGTCACACCACCAGTTTGGCTGAATTTCAGATATTTAAGACCAAAAACAAATTAATAACAATCGATACTGGCTGATATGAAACACTTAATAATGTGTTTTTCAGCTGTGTTGCCCAGCCCTAGTGTCATCATAGACAGACCTTTCCTCAGTTAAGTCCAGCTCCTGGCCGTCCTTCATCCACATCACCTGGATGTTCGGCTCAGAAACTTCACACTCAAACATCGCCTTTTTCTTCTCGGTTATCTTTATGTCTTTAATCTTCTTGGTGAACTCAATCACACGAGCTGAGAATAAGAAATGTAGATTTAAGGAACATCCTAAACTATATAAAAAAAAACAGTCCAATGAATGCTTTGTTACCTTCCACAAAGAGGTTAGCGGCGCTAGCAGCAGAGCCTGCTACAAACTGGTATTCTCCTCCGTCTCCAAAGTGAACATTTCGGATGGTGAGTGAATGTGTGAGCTGCCGGCTGCGGACTTGACATCTTTCTGATGATTTGACCTCTACGCCGTTCTTCAGCCATTTGTAGGTGATGCCCTCATAGTTTACAGTGACTTCAAAGGTGATGGTGTCTCTCTCCTGAGCGTTCAGGTCATTTAGCATGGAGGTGATCAGGACAGCTGGATGGACGAAACATACATTTTAAGATTGGGCCAAAATGTTGAGCTGCAAGAATGCTGGTTTCCACAAGGTTTTTTTTTATATTTTCTTCTTAATTATAATAGCAAAGACTATTATTATAGGTTTTTATTTTTTAAAAACAAACTAAACACATAATATTTTAATGAAATAAGCAAAAGCAGTCAGATTTATGCACGAGTGACGCATAAATCATTGCAGATTTAAAACAAAAGAGGGTTTTGCAGATTAAAGAAAAACAGCAAACCATATCCTACATTTTTCATCTTTTTCTGGATTTTTTGTGTATTTTTAGCAACAAGAACAGGAATTTGCTGACTCTTACTTTATTTTTCTAAGTTTATTAGATGGGCATGCAAATGTCTGTGATTTAAGAAAAGCCACTGGATGTTTTTGATCCGTATTACTAATAAATTAAAAATAAAAATCAGGGTGAATACTTTGTGTTGCCGTACTTTTGACACCCCTGATTTAGAGAGAAAAAACCCAACAATGGCTGTGGCTAGACCTGTCACAATAAGCCTTCTCACAGAGCAATAAACTTTAAATTCTAATGAACATTTAACACTGGGACTGGATGACATTTTAAATAACAAAAATAAATAAACAAAACAATCATGAAGTCTCTGTAAACAACGTTTTTCTTTCAATAAGGTCTAGACCAAGGCACCAGACTTTAATCATCCAGTTTTTGGTAGTAAGAGAAAAGAGAAAAACATCATGCAAAGGAAATTATTGAGCTCGTCTGAATTTATCATAAATTGATTGATTGCAATAGATCTAGCAGTGGCGAAATCAGGCTTTGTGGTCTTACGGTTGACGGTGAGCGTCGCTGACACTCTGTCGTTCCCGCAGATGAAGGTGTACTCCGCAGAGTCGTCCCTGCTGGTGTTCATGATCATCAGCTGGTGAAGTTTCCCCTGAACCACGATCCTGAACTTCTCACTCATCTCAATCTCCACGCCGTCTTTGAGCCAGGTGGACGGCACGTTGAAGTGAGAAACTTCGCACTCAAACGTGGCCACCTGGGTCTCAGGGACCTCCACACTCTTCATTGGTTTGGTGACACAAAGAGCTGCAGGCGAGAAATTGTAAAACAATGAAAAAAAAGAGACAAATAATTTAACAGAAACAGCTTTTCTGAGAGTTTTAGCTCTCAGAGGAGCTGTTTATTCTGGCAGCTCTGTTTCTCTGCAGCCATCAACAAGAAAACATGGTTAATGAAAGAATACTTCTCTGGCCGTTTGGAAAAGTATTCTTTCCTAATGCCCCACTTAGTTGCGGAGTACCACAAGGCTCCTCCTTTGGTCCCATTGTTGTTAAACTTGCTCCCTTTCTGGTGCATTTTAAAGCACAAAGTACTGCTTTTCACCATTTTCTGATCTGCTTATTCCAACAAACAGCAACATGTTTATATTAAAGCCTTGTAAGTCATCTTAGGGATGTGTAATCACAGAGACTCTAATAAAAGATTTTAAGAGTTCGATGAACCCATTAAGTTGAGGTCAGATATATATGGAAACACTGAATTTTCACACTGCTCTTAAAACTGAAATAAGATTAGATTTGTTTATGACATGACTTTGTGACAGTAACACAAACCTACATCACATCTATATTTACTATAATTAGTCAATCGTGACTTGTCACTTGTTCAAAACCCAGCGGCCCGCTTTCTGAGGGCGGGGCACAAGTAGTGAGATTGTACCACACCTGTGCTGGCTTTTTTTTTTTTTTTCAAAAGTTCTGCAGTCTATTTTAAATGTAAATTTTTTTTCTCGGGTCTTTGAGGGCTGTTATCAGCTTACTTGTGTGAAATTTCACACCTTCACACTTCAGCCAGAGCACCAAGGTTCACAGGCCAACTGGGCTTCTGGATATTTTTGGACCCAGGCTCAAAAACAGATGTGGCAAAACCATTTTAGGTGTAGTTCAGAATTAGCATGCCTTTTGATCTAGGATCATTAGGATTATTTTGGACTTCTAGCTAAATAGTTTTGTAACGTTTGATCATTTTTTATTGTTTTAAATAGCTTAGGTGATTGCTGAGTTTCTAATTACTGACAGTTTTAGCCAGCCGAGACTTTTTGATGGAGTTTTAAAAACACTTTAACTCAAATTGAGTTTAATATTTCTTAAATACACACTTGCTAACAAAAAACAGTTAGGCACCCAGAGGGAATGGTGTGATTTGGATGTAAAATGGTCCACATGCAGACCAATGTGAATGCTTGACCAGGAATCTAGAAGGTGGCATTTTGAGTTTTATCAGGCAGCTACCAAGCATGCGGCAGTCAGTCAAAGCAGTGAGTGAAAGTCAGCCGACACAAAGGATGCCTTGTAGATATTTTAGACAGCATTACCAGTGGCCCAACGTTGGAGCCAATGAGTATATGAGGGTACCCACACATGTTGTAAAGCTTTGGAAAGACCGCACCAAGAGGGGATCCTTGTTTTGTCCACCAAGTACTGCAGAACCCAAAGACATCTGCACCAAACTCAGGTACTGAACTCTTTACAAACACCTGAAGTGGTTTCAAAGACGGATGTCAGCCAAAATACCCATTTCCCATTCCATATGTGGCTGACATTAACACCAACGCAGAGAGGACTGTGTTTGGAGTGGTGCCGTAACTGGGAGGTGTGGTATCGTAATCTCAGTTCTGCATCACCAAGGATGATCATTGTGTGGTGGCAGCAAGGGTGGAGGACCAATCCTGCCAATGAGACGCACTAGCGGTACTCCAGGCATCTTGGTGTTATGGTGTGGAGAGCCACAGGAATCCAGCTTCGGGTTAAATCAAGTGGGAATCGGAGGGACTTGAGGGACATCCTGTATTTGAAAGGTCGTCTTGAAGAGGAGACAAACGTTTCTGAAAATGTTCTGTATCAAATCACTGTCTGTTTCCAGACAATTTCATTTGCACCACTCCATCTGGGGGCTTAACTTTTTTTTACACGAGTGTATTTACTTTTTTAAATCATTGAATAATTAAAAAAAACTATGTAATGCCTAAGTAGTTTTTTTACAAAACACAAACAAAAACAGACGTAATTTTAAAGGAGAAAAGAAAAAAAACTTGTAGAGTAAATGTAGTTTATATCACTTTCTTTATTGAAAGTTTTTCCTTCTTAATAATTCATGACAGGGTGTTCAGTGTTGCGTACCCTCTACAGTAAGCATGGCGCTGCAGTGCAGGTGTCCGATCACGGCCGTGTACTCTCCTGCGTTGCTGCTGTCGACGTTCTGCAGGATCAGTTTGTGAGCTTTCCTCTCCGACAGAATCTTGCATTTCTCGCTTGCCTTCAGCTCGACGCCTTTGAACGTCCACCTGACGGGGACGTTGTCGTGCGACAGGCTCAACTCAAAGGAGGCGGTGCCGTCCAACAGGGATTTCACGTCTTTAATCTTCTTGACAATCTTGATTGCTGCAAAGATCAAAGACAGAAACAGTCATTAAGCAGAGAAACTTGTTAGAATGGTGCTGTGCGTAGTAGGGATGCAAACAATTAATCGACGTATGATTAATTCTCGATTAATGGTTTATTAGATTAAAATTTGTTCCAACTGATTAACTAACAACGTCCGATTAGACCTTATTTTAGTGTTGTACTTTGGCCTGCGTCCAGAGGAGGGCGCCACTGGTCATCCGTAAGCAGAGCTAGTTGATATAGAAACAAAGACGGCGGGGCCATACGTATTACGAAGTATTAGGTATTAGGTAATTTAAAAAATAGAATCACGAGAATAAACTCAGTATTGTGAGAATAAAATTGTAGGAGAATAAAGTTAAAACAATACAAGAGGTTGAAGTATGAGAAAACTCAAAATATTACAACTTTATGACTTTATGCTTGTAATACTATGACTTTAAACTTATAATACTACAACTTTTCTCTCAAAATATTACGACTTCATACCTGAAATATAAGAACTTTATTCTTGAAATATTATGACTTTATTTGTATATTATGACTTTGTTCTTGTATTATTTTGAATTTATTCTCGTACAACTTTATCCTCATAATAGCATTATTATTATATTATAGTTTTTATTGTATGGCCCTAATGTTCCGTCATACATACCAGAACGAGAAAGAGAAATGGTCCAAACAAAGTCCATTATGAGATGCAATATGAACTTTATATTTCAAAACAGAACAGGATGACATTCGACAACCTCCGTCATCTTTTATTTTTCTAAAGAGCAACTTAAGAGGTTCCTGTTTTGTTATATTTTATAAATATGTTTAACAATTTGAAAATGGCTAAACCACAATTTTCTATTTATTCAGTCTGTATTTAATGTAACTGAGAAAACAATACTAAAATTAAAGTGTGCTTTATTTAAAAAAAAAAATCAGCATACAAAGAATTTTGCACTTCATGTTATGGAAAAAAGGTCAGCCATTTTCATACAAGAGAAAACTCTGGCTTTTAAAAAAATATCCGCTTACCAATTAATTGTTAGTCGATCAATAAAATAAATAAACTTTAGATGAACTCATTAATCGATAACTTGCATCCCTGTGTGTAGTGATGAGTGATGCTGATACTCACTCTCTACATTGAGTCTGGCGGTGGCGGACAGTTTCCCCAGCTTGAAGGAATAAACCGTCTCGTCTTGTGTGTTGCAGTCCTTCACCTTCAGAGTCTGGATCGTTCCTTCTGAGATAATCTCAAACTTGTCGCTGTTCTGCAGTTCGACTCCGTTCCTGATCCACTGGGCTCCTTTCACGTCCGGGTGGGTGAGTTCCAGTGAGAACATGGCCTCCTGGGTCTCTGTGACTGTCTGGTTTCTCAAAGTCTTCTTGATCTTCACAGCTGCAGACGAAAACAAGACAAGAGCACCACATTTAATCATTACTCACCCTTTACTGTTGGGTCAGTTGGCTTCTGAATCATTTAGAAAACTGGCACTCACCTTCCACCTTGAGGTTTGCGCTGGTTTTGGAGTTGGCCACCTGGTAGGTGTACTCTCCGACATCCTGTGGCCTGGTGATGACGATGACGAGGCGTCTGACGGACCCGTTCACCTCGCTCACAACGTTCTCGTTGAAGTTCACGAGCTGACCGTCCTTTAGCCACTTGCCTTCAGCTTCAGCGTTGGCAATTTCGCACTCAAACTCAGAGGTCTGAGACTCGGCCACCGTCACATCCTGCAGAGGCCGTGTGATGGCGCCACCTGGTGGTTGCATAAGTGAACAGTTGTGACTGTGGGGCATAGCCTCAATTCCAACATCTGTAAAGAGTTTTAGTCTTTGTGTTCAGTTACAGTGGAAAGCAGATATTTACATGTAGGTAGGGCGATATGTATGGAACGGGATTAGGGTTAGGGTTTTCTCATAATTCTGACTTTGGATCAGAAAATTAAAGTGAGAATTCTGAGAAATAAAGTCAGAAATCTGAGAAAAAAGTCAGATTTTTTTTTCAGTGGCCCTAACCTTTTTCTATATGACACAACTTGACTAAACTTGTCCAGTTTTAAGTCAGCTAAGATTGCTAAAATTAATTTGTTTGTTCAATGTCAGAACAAAGATGTTGATGATGCCAAACCGGTGCAACGTTCATCTGCTCAAACTATTATTTACAACACCATGGTATGTTCAGCCAACTTGTTAGGGAGGAAACTGATTCGCTGTGAAATGTGTGAAATATGAACTTCACACCAAAAGCAAAACATTTTGAAGATGCTGGTCGAAGATGTTAAGTTTCAATGTAAAAAAGTAAACAAAACTGATAAAAAGGCACTAGCTGAAAAGTCACTCAGAGAAGAAGAAGCCATTACTCCCAATGGAACATAAAAAGCTGGAAAGACCTTGATTTTTTAATATACCTCCTGTGATTTAAATAAACTGACAAGTGTTTGATCATGGTGTCACATTTGGTAGAAAAAGAGGGAAGTATGGAAGCCTTAATCTATCCCGAATTTTACTAAGGGGGCGGCAGTATCTTGCTGTGGCGGTGTTTCGCTGCAGGAGGGACTGGTGCGCTCCATAAAATAGATGGCGACATGACAAAAGGACATCATGTGGAAATATTGAAGCAATATCTCAGAACATCAGGCTGGAAATTAAAGCTGAGGTGCAAATTGAACCAAACATGCAGCCAAATTAGTCAATTATTGTGAAATGGCCATGATGTTGGTGCCAAACAAAATTTGTTCCAGTGCTAATAAACGTGTAAACAAGCCTACAAACCTGACTCAGTTATGGCAGTTCTAGTAGAAAGAATTGGCTGAAATTCCAACAAAATATGGCGAGAATATTTACGGACCAAACAGGTTCGACCCAAATCATATAGTGAAAAAGATAATTTCATGAAAGATTTGTAGGGAATTTTTTAGCTAGTAGAGGTAGTTTTGGTAATCCCAGTTTACCTAAATAAGGAAAGGTTAAGTCACACAGTGGATGTAAATATCTGGTTCCAGCTGTAAATAAGTTAGGCTCTTTGATTTAACCCTTTAGTATCTGAGACCTACCAGAGACAGTGAGCTGAGCGCTGGATGTCTTCTCCCCAGCGTGGAACATGTACTGGCCCTCTTCATCTTTCATGGTGTCTAACACAATCAGGGAGTGAGCCGTTCCCTTGGACTCCATCTTGTATTTGGGTCCAGCCTTGAGCTGCTGGTTCCTGAAGGTCCAGAGTGGGTCGATTCCAGGATGTGAAACCTCAACGTTGAAGGTAACGTTCTGGGACTCTGAGCACACTCTGTCCTCCATGTGCTTCACAATGTGGACCTCTGTGAGAACAACACTGGTAAGACATGGGACTGGAAGCTGAAAACATGAATGATGAGAAAATCTAATCTCGCTCACGTTCAACAGTCAGGTTGCAGCTGGTTTCGACCTTGCCGACCACCAGTTTGTAACGTCCTTCGTCTGAAGCAAAGGTCCTGGTGAAGGCAAGTCGCTGCTTGGTGCCCTTTGCCACAGCCTGGACTCGGTCACCTGGGATCAGCAGCTTGTCGTTGTGGTACCATTTGATAGAGCTGATGTCCTGAGCTGAGATCTTGGACTCAAGGACAGCCTTTGTGCCTTCGATGGACGACACGTCCTTCAGTGGCACCACTATGTCGATAGCTTTAAAGATAGAAGAACATTTAAAAGTAAGGATTATCAAGACCGAGGTGGAGTGATACTAAGGATGCAAGTTATCGATTAACGAGTTAATCTAAAGTTGACTGTACTTATCAACTGACCAATGATTAATTGATAAGCTGGTATTTTCCATCATGCTGCAATTGTTCTGCATTATCACATCATCCTCGCCTTCGTAGCACATCAGTAATTTTTGAAGTTGAAGTTTCTACACTGTGCAGTTCGGCTAAATAAGTGCTAATAAGATAAAACTTAAGGAGCTTGTTGAGTAATATTTCAAAATAGAACTGCATAAAAGGTATTTTCCATTCAGATGGAGCCAATCTATTTCTCTTTTAATATGGCGCCGCCATCTTGTATCAACTGGCTCCACTTACGGATGACCAGTGGCGCCCTCTGCTGGATGGCAGCCAAACAACACCTAAAGAAGCTCTAGGCGGAATTATTAGTTGATCAGTTGGAACTAATTTAAATCTAATAAACCATTAATTAATTGTTTGCATCCCTAAGTGATATGTTTATTTTCATATGGAAACACTTACTTTGCACATTGAGTTTGCCTGAAGTGGAGATTTCATGAGTTGGAACTACAAATGAGTAGGACGCAGCGTCTTCTCTGCTGACGTTCTCCACCAGCAGTTTGTGAACCTGTTTGTCGATGACGATGTGGACGCGGTCTGAGGCAGAGATTGCCTGGCCGTTTTTCAGCCAGGTACCTTCCACATTCTCCTGGGAGAACCGGACCTCCAGCTGAGCAATGTCACCCTCACAGATGGTAAGGTCAGTCAGCGGCTGCATTAGAGTCACGGGTCGCACTGGAGAGAAACAAAACGCTCATTAACGTTCATTAATGACTAGTCAAGTCAAATTAAGTTTGTTTGTATTGCATATTTCAGCAACAAAGCAGTTCAAAGTGCTTTATATCATAAAAATATCCACCAATTATGAAACAAGAAATAAAAATTATGCTATTATTGGAGAAAATGTCAGTTAATATTAATCAAAGGCAAGTCTAAACAGTGTTTTGCTGCTTTTTGGATGTTTTCTAAAACGACTAATCAAACATCTACATATTTTAAGCTAACAGGGGAATTTTGTGGCAACAAAAATGTCTAAAAAAAACTTACATTTCATTTTCAGTGAGGCGCTGGTCCTCAGATCTCCACAAACAAAGGTGTATGTCCCCTGGTCGTCCTTCCTGACGTCCTTGACAGCCAGGGTGTGCCGTCCTCGGCGGGAAGATATGACGTATTTACTGCTGGGAGAGAGCTCCTTTTCGCCAAAGAACCATTTTCCCTCAGCATCTTCACGAGAAACCTCAACCTCAAACTCTCCAGCGTAGCTCTCTGGTACTTCAATGTTTTCCAAATGTTTGTTGAGCTCCAGGGCAGCACCTGAGGCACACAGGAACGTCAAGAACCTTGAGCTGCTTTCCACAAAATAAGACTATATAAACAGGAATTCAGAGTACAAACCTTCGACATGGAGCCTTGCATTAGTCCTGATGTTCTCGTCATCTATGACCATACATGAGTATTCTGCGTCGTCACTCATTTCAATCACCAGCACAGACAGGAAGTGGACCTTTCTGTCAGAGTGCATCCTGTATTTGTCTCCTGAGAAAATCTCAACATTATTCTTCAGCCATTTGACCTTGACGAATGGTTCGTTGGTTTCACATTCAAAGGTCACCATGGTGTCCTTCTCATTTGCACTGGCATCAGCCAGGTTTTGGGTAAAACTAATGGCTGCCTTGGCTGCATAAGAAATACAAAATTAAAATTTGACATCAGGAGGTACATACGAAAGAGGATTAGGATCACTGAAAAAAAAAAGTAATTTTGACTTTTGATCTCAGAAGATTAGTCAGAATTCTGACAAAAAAACAAAGAATTTTGAGATTAAAGTCAGAATTCAGAGAAAAAAGTCAAAATTATTTTTCAGTGGCCCTAATCCTCTTTCATAGATAAAGTAAAAGTAAATTACAGATGAAACTTTGTGTTTGACTTTACCTTGCACAAGAAGGAAGGCATGGCTTGACGACTCTCCAGCAACGTTGATGGCCTTGACCATAATGCTAGCAGAGTCCTCTACTGTGACATCTCTAATCACCAGTTCACACACATGGTCCTCAGGCCAGTACCAGTAAATACGCTCAGATTTTTCCAGAAGAATGCCATTCTTGAACCACTGGCACTCAGGTTCTGGTCTACCGACAACTCTGACTCTGAAACGAACCTCGTCCTTTGGAGAAACAGTCTTGCTTCCAATCCGTTCGAGGATATGTGGGGCTTCCATGCTGGGTGACAGCTGGATCCTCTCTGGTTTGATTGTGGGGATGGTGATTTTGCCTTGTTCTTCCATCTTCCTCCTTTCAGCTTCTTCCATCTCCTTCATGTGATGAAGTAGCTCGTCTTTAGTCTTTTTTAGTAGGTCTTCATAGGAGTCATCCCTCTTGCGAGATTTGAATTCTACTGCAGAGATAGATTCATAGAAGCCCTCCTCTGTTCTGCGCTTGAACTTGCTCTTCAGCTCCTCGGACTCCTCAGAGGTTTTCTCATGAACGATTCTTTGCGCCTTACGCAGCTTAACTACTTCCCTGTCCTGTGGGACTTCACCAGGTCTGTCCACCTTGACGATGTCAAATCCAATTTTGCCAGATTCATGTGGGAACTCAGCAGCTTTGGGCTCCGGAGCACGACGTAGCACTGCTCTAAAGTCCTCTCTCTGTTGGATCTCCAGCTTCACAGTGTGTTCAGTTGTGCCTAAAGGATTGTCTGCAACCACTCTGACTTCGCCGGAGTCGTATGACTTGATGTCAACAATCTCCAGGTAGTAAATACCATCGTAACGAAGTCTGTATCTCTTGCTTTTGCGGATGAGTTGTCCATTGAGGTACCAATTAACCTTTGGAGCCGGGTAGCCGGTCACTCTGCAACGGAACCGAGCGATGTCTCCTTCCAGCACCCTGGCTGGCTCCGGAAGCAGGACAATTTCAGGTTTTGTCTTTTCGGTTTCATCATCAAGGCTGACTCCTGTAGGTCCTCCCTCATGAGCAATGCGCTCAATCTCATCCATTCGATATGCTCCCTTCCTGCCTTCAGGAAGCTGAGATTCCTCAACAAGGCCCTTCTCGTCCTTGACGATCAGGGTAGCCGAGGTCTGGTCGACTCCAAACTTGTTGGTTGCTCTGCAGGTGATCACACCACTGTCTCTTGCATAAGCAACCTCATAGTCCAGGCTGCAGTAGCCAAACTCATTGACCATACGCAGCCTGTTGGCAGCAGCCAGAGGCTTGCCGTCATGCAGCCAATCCACCACCATGGTGGGGTCTCCAATCGGAGTCAGCCTGCACTCAAAGTGGGCCGGACCAAAGCGTTTCATTCGGACAGATGTGAGCTTCTTCTTAAACAATGGTTTCTGCTGCTTCTCTTTGTCATAAAGGTCGCCTTCCTCCCACTGCTCTTGGCCATAACGGAGGTGAAGAGGCTCCAGCTCTGGAGCGGCAATCTCTTTGGCTTTGTAGGTTCCTTTGGGAATAATGAGCTTCCTCTCAGCTTGCGGGGCAAAGTGATCTACCTCCACATTGACTCTGCAGCGGGTGGTGTCTCTGCCAGCCTTGTTGATGGCTGTGGCGGTGTACCAGGCGCTGTCTGGTCCGCCTGCTGAGGGGATTTGGAATTTGGCCTCTCCTTTGGTTCCTTCAATCCTAGAAAAAGCAAGCAATCAAGTGAATCAAAGCACAAATAAATTGCTTTACAGAGACAGAGAACAAAACAGTAGAGATACCTGATGTGTGGGTGCTTTGATGGAGTAATGATGTCGCTGTTTTTCAGCCAAACAATATCTGGCAGGGGGTTTCCGATGGCTTTAACAGCCAGTTCCACCAATGTGCCCTGCTTCACGGTGATGTTCTTCAGTTTTTCAACAAACTGAGGTCTGGATACGCTTTCTCTGGCTGCGGATCCCAGAACAAGGCAGAAGTTAATAATGAGACACTTTTAAGGTTTCTGTAGAAGTAGCACTCTGTAATCCAAGTTTTACCTTCAACAGAGAGATTAACGGCAACAGATGTTCGTCCAGCTCGGTTCTGAGCAACGACGGTCCATTCTCCAGAGTCTTTTGGCACAGCTGGGACAATGATCAGGGACTGAGTGCCGTCTTCCTTAATCACTATCTTGTGAGTGAAGTCATTGATAATTTGTTGTCCTGAAAGGGAGGATAAGACTGTATTTTTAAAGGCTGAAGGACCAAATAAAGAGTCACTAAACATATTTAACACTGCTTCTCTTACCATTGTGGAACCAGTAGGTTTCAGGCATTGGCCTGCCTACAACCTTTAAGTCAAATCTGGCAGTTTGTCCCTCTGCGCATTTGATAGAGGAGGGCTTCATGACAAACACGGGTTTGTAAAGTCTTTCCAGGTGAATTTCATCCGTTTCTTCTAGGCGGCGAGCTGGGGAACGTCCAGGTGAACGTCCAGGTGAACGGCCAGGAGAACGGCTCAGAGAGCGAGGAGATGCGGATCTAAAAGGGGGAAGCAGTGTGTCACCAGTTAGCAGGCGAGACTTCGGATGCAGCATTCAGAGCAGCAGAGACATTGCATTTTCAGGTTTTGGTGTTTCTTTGCAGCCTCTGAAGAGGCAAAACTTCCCCCCTGGTTTGTAGGTCATAGTTCATTTTGTCAATTCATCTCCATTTTCATAATTTCTCAGCATTAACATTTGTTCAGCACTGACCTGATCCTCTGCATTGATGGCTGAGGTGTGTAACTGGGAGGGGTTACACCTCCAGAAGGCTCCACGTAGAGCTTCCCTGAGCTGATGGCATTTCCCTTCATGTTGGAGGCAAAGGCGGTGTACACGCCTTCATCCTCTGGTTGAACCACAGACAGCCGGAGGCTGGCTCGTCCATCCTGAAGGACCTCCATCTGGTACCGGCCACCGGGCCGGATGCGCTGGCCGTCTTTGTACCAAACAATCTGCAGAAGGTTTTATGAATCGCTGTAAGTGACGTGTCAAACTCAAGGCCTGTCATAGCTTTTTATGTGGCCCTCTAGACTAGAGACAGATACATAAAAAGAACCTTCAAAATAACAGTTGTGTGCTTATATATTATTTTATCAATATGACCAAAGCAATTATATATGTATACTGCCAAATTACATCAATAAGTCTCTCAAGTTTTTTGCGATTCTGAACTAATGGAGTGAATAATTGTGAATTTATTGCACATTTTCTGCAAAAATAGTCAAAAACATTGTGTTTAAGTGACTGACTCCAACCTGCAGGGGGCAGTATTTCTTACTTCTACAACACTGCTGCCTTAATCTTACTTGGTGTCAAGTTAATAGTCTGTGATCGATGTGGCGAGTGACAAAAAGTCACAATTACCATGATGCATAAGTGCAAATATTGCAAAAATATTTCTAAATTAGAACAACAAAACTTAATTTTGATTGCAAAAAAATCACAAAAACAATCATGAAATCCTGGAGGGACTGATCAAAGTGAAAAGAGGTTCAATATTATTTAAATTTAGGAACTCAGCGAATGCAGAGACTGTCTTATTTTAACAGTTCACTAATGGGTTTTATGAATACATACATAATATACGGGTTTCCAGCAGATTATTAAAGGTCATAAATACAAAACTCTGATAAATGGTACCACATAAACTTCATCATACTTCACAGAAATGTTCAGATTTGATTGGACTAATTTCCATATTGCAGAGATGAGTTTGACTATATATAAATGTATTTTTCTGCACCTTAGGCAGCGGCGTGCCAGACATCCTGCAGTGGAAAGTGACGCCCATTCCCTCCATGATCCGGTAGTTTTTCACTGGCGTCTCGAAGGCCGGCTGCAGCGCCTCTTCTTCTGCGACAGTCACCATCAGCTCTCCGTCCTCAGTCACCAACTCTCTGTAGGTGATCCTCAAGATACGGATCTCAATCTCCTGGATGATCCTCTCCTCAAAGGCTGAAATCATGAACTCCTGAAAGAAAAAGAGCAGAACATTAAACCTGAGGTAAATTTGCTGAAAGAACAATTCACTCCAAGAACTGTACAAAAAATATATAAACTACTGCAAAGTCACTGATCTGCAGAAGACGATTACCGTTTCTGAGACGAAGCTCATGGGGGTCGTCACCCTCCTTTGTTCAAACTCGTACTGAGCTACGACCGGCTGAGGCTCCTGGACCACGGTCGTCGTCACTTCGGTTTTATATGTCACATCTTGTTGCTTCATGTAGGCTTCATATTGTTCTGCAAGCGGAAAGAAAGTAAGAGACTGGACTGCAAAAACACAAAATCTTTCCAAACATTTCTGTCTAGTTTCTTCTGCAAATATCTAGATACACTTGAAATAAAACAAAACTAACTCAAAATAACTTTTCAGCAAGATTTATTGTTTTAAATCAATAATTTTTTTGAATATTGATTAAGAAAAGTACTAGTTCCATTAGTAGATTATTTTAATTATAACAGGGAAAAAATTTATTTCTATAAGTGAAGTAATCTGCCAGTGGAGCTACTTTTTCAACTGCAATGAGATATTTGCAATAAGAAAGCAGTCAAAAAGATTTAATATTTGTCGTTGTTCAGTGAGGTCCAAAGCAGAAATAAAGACAAAAAAACAGAAAATGCTGATACCTTCATCCAGCAGGATGGCAGTGGCTGACGCTTCCCCGAGAGGATTCTTAGCAAAGACGGAGTATTCTCCTGCATCATCAGCGAAGGTCATTGAGATCTCCAGTCGGCATTCTCCAGTCTCCTTTTTGTAGGCAACTTTATATCTGAAAGGAAGAAAAAAGTCAGTTATCTTCTCTGATTCAGGGGTCGAGGATAGGAGTGGGTGATGTGGAATTATAATTTTATTGTGACATGTTGTGGTGCTGTTGAAATAATGGTAAAAATGACGATAAACTATATATTCCTTCATTTGTATAGTTAAGTGTTTGTAAGTGCATTAACACCACAAACACAAATTCTGCTCTTGAAAAAAACATTCCCCTTTGAAACAGGCTTCTTCATTATGCAATATTCACATTTTGCACTTATTTGTACTTCTATTGGGTCTCTACTGCTTCTAAAAACAGTGCAGTTGATTTAAATAAAACATCCAGCAGGTGTTTAGCATTAAATTAATGTTTCTTAGTGTTTGGAAAATGAGCCGTTAAAAAAAAAGTCACAAATCAGCTAGCACTGCCCCTCAGCTAGCAAGCCCAGCGAAGCTCACCCCGTTACCTAGCAACCCCATGGGTCGTACCTGTATCCAGTGGTGAGCGGAACGCCACTCTTCTTCCAAATGATGTGAGGTCTTGGGTTTCCTGCAATCTGACACTCAAACACAACACTTCCTCCTTCCACCAGCTTCTGGGGAGTGGGCTTCTTAATAAAGAAGGGGGCACCAGTTTCTCCTGTGCTGATCTCCGTCTGCTCCCTCATCTCGACAGCAATGCTGCGGAGAAGCAACATCTGGATTTACATTCAGCTCAGAAACTTCAGTGTAATAGGGTTGGTGTTTAAAACTCACGTTTTGGCTTGTGTGAGCCCAGTTTCTGTGACAGTCACCATCTCCTCTCTGCTCTCTATTTCCTCTGAAACTGCAACATAATCAGAGGACACCAGATTAGGCTGGTTTTTTGTACAGTTTAATCTTATTTTCTCTGTGGTGTATTACAAAGTCATGAACAGAGTTTGCGTTCCAGACAGCCATTTGTCTCTTTCACGGCTTTAACGTGTTTTACCCCAAATCTGACCCTTTTCTGTTGTTAGTTTGCATGTTTTTGTCAGTAATCAGCCTGTAGAAATTAAAGCAAAGACAACCACCAGTTAGGCAGTATGTCAGATATTTAACAATAAACTTATCAATAATTATCAACATTGACTGATACAAAAAAAAAGCTTATATCATGAACCGTTTTTTAGGCATATCATCCAGTCCCAGTTTGTGACTCAGACAAATCCCACAATCCTTCTTTCTACTTCCCATTCAGGCACCACTTCCTGTTGGTCTACCACATAAAATCCTTATAAAATACTTTGTCTTTTGTGGCTGAAAAGTGACACAATGTCAGAGTTGTGCATGAACAAGTTGTTGATTTTCGAGTGTCCATCTGTTACCTTTAACGAGCAGGTAGCAGGAGGTGCTGATGGTTCCGGCCTCGTTCGTGGCGGTGCAGGTGAAGCGACCGCTGTCTTCGGCAAACGCCTCGCGGATCATCATCCGGGCGACGCCGTTCTCATAGCTGATCTGGAAGTCGATTGAACTCTCGATTTTGTAGTCCTCTCTGAACCACATGATGATGGGGGCCGGCTGACCGCTGATCTGACACTCCAGGGTCACCGACTCGCCCTCTGTCACCGTCAGGTTCTTCAGGCCCTGAAACAAACCACAGAAATGGTCAGAGACCTGAACAAAAGACTCAGTTCTTAGAAATTATTTTTTGATCCTAATCAATTGTTTTCAAGACTTTCTGAAGATCTTTCAAAATTTACAGATTTTAACCAGGTGAAGCCAAAACTGTCACTAGATGAGTTTTGGGTAGAACATATTTACAGATAGGTTTTATTGTACAGTTTTTGCTTAATTACTGCCTTGATTGTGTTGTTCTTTAAGCATCTGGTCTTTTTTGAGTCTTTTTACTCCAGTTAATAATTTATCGGTTGCTAAATTAGTTGAGGATTTTTTCAATAATTGCTTATTCACAATGAATCATAGTTAATCGCTTTAGCCCTATTTGAAAAGGATAGAAAGAGAAAGTGTAGGGAAAAGTTACTTACTGCCAGGATAGTTGGAGGGACTGCAGGTTCCTGGGCTCTCATTGGCACAGCGACCGCCTCCTATAAAGACAAAACAAGAGTTAGAGAGACAAACAAGATGTGTTTTATGGTCTGCAGGGTTCTGAGAGGATGGAACAGGAAGTTGGTTAGCATAGATAAAAAAGATGAGGGTCTGCAGATGAAGACAGAAGGAGACAAGAGGAGGAGTCTTCAAGAAGGGTGACGTGTGATTGGCTGCAGGGAGGGACTGAGGTCAGAGTTAAAAAAGAAGAGGACAGTGGTAAAGGACCAACCTGAGGCTCCCAGTCCTCAAACTCCTCCTCACTCACTGCATAAGCCCCGCCCTCAAACTGCCTCTGATATCTGATGTCCTTAAACGGTGGTGGGAGGGGCTCCAGCGTCACTCTGGCCTCCACCACCGACCTGCGAGAAGGACTAGGAGACTTGACGGGTTTGATGATCTTCCTGGTGGCAGAGGGGGAGGCCAGCTCTTTGTGCAGAGCAGCGATGGCTGAGCCGGTGATGGACACCTGAACCGGCCAATCAGAGCAGGTTAAACACCACGATCAGGAACAAACAGGAAGTCCACGATTAGTGAGGGAAGACGGTGATGGAGACGCTGAGTGAAGGTCAGAAAGGAGGCGGCAGGCAGCCGGGAAAAAATAAAACCAACTACTGTGCCGTGCAAAAGTTTTTACACCCCTTAAATATTTTTATCTCATTGCCAGTGTTTCTTGAGATCATATGTTACAGACTAACATAAAAAAGTGTAGAATTGAGTAAAATAACAAAGAAAAGTGTTTATTTAATTTCTACTCTGGAATCACTAAAGAAAACAGTGATTGTTGATCTGCTGAGATAAATCCAGATATCTGAAGGAAAAACTGAAAAAACAATTTCTCACAACGGCTCTATTAAAAAGCATGGTGGTGGCAGCATTGCACTGTGGGGATGTTTTCCTTCAGCATTTACAGATAAGCTGGTTTTGATGGGAAGACGGATGGAGCTAACTACAAGGAAGGAAACCTGTTGGAGGCTGCAAAAGAAACCCTCAGCATCAAAACATATCTATGTATTATAATGTCCTAGTCAAAGTCCAAATTTAAAGTTCGTTGAGAATCTGTGGCAATATTTGAAAATTAATTGAAATAAATGCGCTCTTTCCAATCTAGTTTGTAGTTGTACCAGCAGAAAGAAGGCAGTTCTGGCATCAATTCTCATCAATTCTCCGTTCAATTCACAATTATATTATTACTACTACTACTATTATTATTGTTGTATATAATTATATAATAAAACCCCAATAAAATACACTGAAGATTCCGATTTTTGAAAGTTCAGGGTTAAAGATGCTCCTACAAGGCACAGAACTACCCTGGACCAGAAAACAATGAAACCGCATGGAAAACATCATAAAATACAAAGCATCCAGTGATTATTGGATTTACTTAGAAAAGTCAATATGTTGTTCATGTTATTAAGATTTCATTTGTTCACTTCCAAACATTTCTGCATTTCTGGCTGCAACACATTTACGAATCCTTTGGGGAGAAGCAATTCAGCATTGAAGACAAAAAGAAAAGATATTCCAAGAGACAATTTTAATTCTTGTTTGGTCATCAGATCCAGGCACGATGGCAAGTATGAGGAGAAAAGATTGTGAGAGGTTCTTCAGTCGGACAAGAAAAGTCCACAAAAAAACCACTGAACAGGTTCCAGGTAATGTGTATGCCTGCCTGTGTAGCTCCGACCCTACAGCTGATAGAACAACATGGACTTTGAAACCCTTCGTCAGCAAAAATGGAGCAGCCAGAATGTAGAAAGTCACATAATGCAAACATTCAGGAAGAAGGCCTAAAAAAAACCTGTTGTGCAAAATTAACTTTTCACAAGTTTTTAGACTTCCATTTGGATCCCAAGAGCTTCTAAAACCAGCTTAAAAACTGGAAACTCTTGTGTTTTGTGATCTCAATCATTTTGGAGAAGAAATGCCAGCGACATTAAAATGGAAAACTGAGCTGAATTTTTCTGTAATGTGTTGCAGCCTAAAATGCAGGACTGGATGGAAAATAACCAAAATGAAGCTTGACATCAGATATTCAAGAATTGGACAATCATTTAGCTTTTTCCATGTTGTTCCAATGTCTTCTGATTTAGCTTTAGTGAAACCTAAAAACTAAAGGACTGGCTTTAGGTGAAATAACTAGATGAGCAAAAAGTGACCAGTAGGAAGGAGGAGGATCAGTTCGGAGCCGACGGACCGTGACATTGTAGGATCGGAGAGCTGTGCAGGTTTAGGATGGGTGACGGTGAGGAGGGAACCAAAGGGAACCACAGCTGTTACAAATGTGTGTTTGTTAAAGATGGCATGGAGGTTCTGGGGCGGCGACGGCGGGCCCTGCAGCCGAACCTCTTACCTCGCGGCTCGGTTCGGGTTTGGGAACGGAAACTTTAGAAACCGTGAAATGCGGGACTGTGGACGGAGCGACGCCGGAGTCCACATGGGAGGAGACCTCGGCTGTTCTCTGAATCTGGAGTGACCAACACATGAGCCGTTAGGGAGAGTCTGGACCGATCCGGTTTGATCTAACAGCCGAGTCCTCAGACCTGATGGATCTGCTGGACCTCCTGGATCTGGACTCGTCGTTGCTCTTCGGTTTTTGCAGCAACAACCTGCTTGTCTGTTATCACTGCTGCCTTCTGCTTCACCTGGAGAACCTCCTCTTCTTCCTCCTCCTCCTCTCCACCCCAGACCCCCTCCTCATGAATGGGCTGGCGAACACGAGCAAGGTCAACGGCGGCCAACACGGTGGCGACCGCCTCGGCTTTTTTCTCCCCTTCAGTCTAAAGGTACAGCCAACAGCAAACAGATCTCAGGAAGGTTGACAGTCGAGTTAAAAAGGTTTAAAATATTCAACCAGGAGAAGAAGAGCAGCAGCATGGGGAACATCAGAGGGAAACAAGGAGATGGAGAAACGTTGGCACTGGGTTCTTCATACGAGTACTATCATTTCCAATTTGAACTAAGAATGGTTTAAAACCTTCAACTTTTCTAAAAGTGAACTAAAGTTTGGAAAGAAGATGTGATTTAGGAAGCACCAGCCCTGTTTGTCCACTTTGATCCAACTTGTTTGTTTGTCTAGAAAGACTGGTTTGTTTGGGGAGGTGTGAATGTATAATCAAACTCCGATGTGGACCAAAAATGTGAACTCTGGTCTAGGTCAAGGTTCAATTGAAGTGAACTCTGGTGCGGTTTGATTGCATATGGGAATGCAAAGTGGCCTGCAAACTTCTCCAAAAGAAGGTGAAAGGCATTCTGGGTAAATACAACCAAAACAAACACAAGAGTCTAGCGCTAGCCAGAGAAATGGTTTGTGGTCTTTCACGAAAGACAAAAGAGAAATCCTACAACCACTAAAATCTCATGCCACTCCATTTTTGTTTACATTTGGTAAAGCAGGAGTTTGTGCTCAGAGTCTTCTTCAGAGGTTTTCATGTTGCTTCCTTCAGTTGTTCTTGGTGCAGCGCCCCCACAGGTGAGGAGGGGGAACGTGTTGCTCAAAGAATTTGGATTGTTTGACACAGTGAAAGTGAATCATATCAGCTGAAAATGGACCAAATGTTGCAATTTTTGTCCCCGATCGAACCCAGTCTACCTGACTGTCAGGTGTGAAAACATCCTTAATGGTCTGATGGGTCAACAGGAAGTTAAAGGTTCTTCCTCTGGAGGGAAGTCAAGTTTATCTGTATAGAACATTTCAGCAACAAGCCAGTTCAAAGCGCTATGCATCATAAAAACAAAATGCAGTAACCAATTATTAAACAAGCAATGAATGTTACATTCTGTCAGATACCATCATCAAGCAAACGTACATCAAATATGGTGATCAATGTTCCATTTGCCACTAATTAGAAACGGCTCTAAACAAGCCTTGATGTAAAGGAACTCAGTGTTTCAGCTGTTTGCAGTTTTCTAGAATTTTGTTCCATATTTCTGATGCATAGAAGCTGAATGCTGCTTCTCCTCGTTTGGTTCTGGTTCTGGGGATGCAGAGCAGACCAGAACCAGAAGATCTGAGGGGTCTGGAAGGTTGAAACAACAGCAGATCTTTAATCTATTGTTGTGCTAAACCGTTCTGTGATTTATAAACTAACAACAGGATTTTAAAGTCTATCCTCTGAGCTACACGGAGCCAGTTTGTGGACCTTAAAACTGGTGTCATCTTTCTGGTTTTAGTCAGAATGCCAGCAGTAGCATTTTGGGTCAGCTGCGTCATTCTGATAGATTTTTTTAGTCAGACCTGTGAAGACGCTGTTGCAGTAATCAATGTGACTGAAGATAAACACATGGATGAGTTTCTCTAAATCGAGCTGGAATGTTAATCCTTTAATCCAGGAAATGTTCTTCATGTGATAGAAGGCTGGCTTTGTAACTGTCTTTATGTGGCTCTGAATGTTCAGGTCTGAGTTCATCACAACTCCCATCTGATCCAGAGGATCCAAGATACAAACACATCCACCAGTAAACACCAGGTCGGATCAGAACTGAGAAGGACCCTCCACTCACCTCTCTGCTGGCAGCCACTTGATGCTCCCACTGTTTCTCCAGCTGTGTGGAGCTGCTGATGCTGCTCATGCTGGTCATGCTGGTCATACTGGTGTAGCCTTCAGCCATGTAATCTCCCTGCTTCCAGGGCGGCAGAACCTCAGCGGACCCAGATACCTAAAGCAGACAGGAGGAAGGTTTTGGATGACGCAGCAAGAGAACTCCCTTTGGTTCTGATGCAAACTGGATTTACTGAAAAGTTTGTTCGTTTCACGCATAAAGGATTAGATTCCTCATTTTCTGAATATATACAATAAATGAAATTAAATGTTTTAGTCTAAGTCTGATCCTGTACAAAACAGGAAACCTTACCTGAGTGAAGCTGACCCCCACACCTTCTTTAAATCAAATTAAATTGGTGTCAAATGTTTGTGCCGCTATCATTTTAAAAGATATTAATAAATGTTTCCAGAGGTCATCAAAGGTCAACCAGCCCCCAAAACTTTGACAAAATCATACAAATTTGGTGTAAATCAAACTGTGCTAGCTAACTTCTGCTACGTCTTTTTTGGCTGCCAACTTGTATTTAGACATGGTTGCCATTTTTACTGCTTCAGATCTTTCTCAGTTAAAGCTGATCCACAAAAAGACTGAAAATCATATCTCTTTTTTCAATTACATTTATGTAAAAAAATCAAACAAACAACAGAATAAGGTTGAATGTTTAGTTTTTGTGCCAGAAAGTTGTGGAGAAAGCCAAGAAAAGTAAACAGACAGCCGTTTATGAAGTAAATGAAGAGTTTACGCTTGAATGAAAACCCGAAACGTTTCTCAAACATCTCTCAGGATGTTTTTAATAGTTAAAGGTTTAGATGAAACAGCCGGACTTGGTCTCTCTCACCTGTTTTCTGGTCATCAGGGGAGACCGGACAGGTCTGATGGGAGAGATGGACATCCTGCTGGAGGGAGAGACGGGTCTGCAGAGGACACCACTTCATTAAACCTCACAGCTCAGCCGTTTGAACCACAGCGCACCTGCAGGCGGACGCTTACCTGACAGGTGCGGGCGTTGGGCCCTTCACGTGTCTGACGGGTGAAGGCGACTGCTGGCGGCCTCCCGTTACCTTGGAGATGAAGGATGGCGGAGACTTGGATGTGGGTTTCGGTGGGACCCTCGGTGGGGTTTTGTGAGCAATGTGTTGAGTCATGATTCCTCCTTCAACGTGCATCTCCATCATGGTGGTGGCCTGGAAACTGGCCTCCATGGATTTCTGAATAATACAGAAATGTTTATTTCTTTAAAACATTTCAGGTTTTAAAGGTTCCAAAAGCAAATTTTGATCCAATTTACTTATTTCAATCTTTAAGGCAGACGTTTTCCGCATGTACTTTTCCCAAAGGTTTTCTCAAATAACGACTTTCTTTCCCAGTGGTTTTCTCAAGACAAGTTAGTTTAACTCATTAACTCATTATCTCAAGAAAACATCATTTTCAAAACAGCACTAAAACTTTAAGAAAGGCCTCTTGAAATAGATTTTCCCGATCACATGTTATTTTAACAGTATTTCTTATTTTTATTTATGAAATTCTATTAATATAATTTTTCATCTTGTGTTTGTCTTACGAGACTACAGATGGAAATTAGCACAATATTGTACATTCATTGATATTTAAATTAAATAAAATTTATTAAATTTAATTTAACGCCACTGATGGCCACTAGGTGTCACTCTGACTCCACTCACCCTCTCCACTGTGGCTCCAGACATCTCCATCTGGGATGTGGACATGATGGTCTTTGTTTTCTTAATGGGAACTGCTTCTTCACCTTTATCAGACACACAGCAGGAAGTTTAACTCCAGTCCAAACAGTCAGAACCAGAACCTGAACCGGACTTAGCTCACCTTGAACCAGCAGCTCGCAGGTGGACGTGGCCCGCCCGCTGCTGTTGGTGGCCGTCACAGAATACGCCCCAGAATCCTCTGGGAAGGCCTCAGCGATCAGCAGACTGTACAGGTCTCCATCCTGCAGGATCTGGAAGTCGGTGGAGCTCTGGATCTCGGCCCCCTCCCTGTAGAACTTCACCACAGGTGTGGGGATGCCTGAGACTCTGACGCTCAGCCTCACCTGGCTGCCCTGCCTCACTGTGGAGCTCTGGAGTCTCTGAATGAAGGTCGGTGGCGCCGTCTCGGCTGCAGGAACCCAAAGAAAAATCAGGACATTTTCATCAATTTTAAACTTTAAACCAGAAATAAAGGATCATTCCTGAACTTTGACCTCATCAAGCATTCCCTGCTGACCTCCGTTGTTCTGTAAATGATGATTCAAACGCCATCATCGCGTAATAAAAGTCCAGATTCCAGTTAAGGAAAGCTATGCTGCAGCAGCTGCATCTATATCGGTTTTATCACTGGATTAAATAACAAGCTCTGCCCACACAGCTGATGGTGGGATAAATTTAGACTCGGACCGGAGCGCACTGCTTCACTCTTAAACTTTTATTCACCCAACGTCACGGTTCAGTTAGCTGCTGTCATTAAAATGACACTGAACACCGACGGTCAGTAAACTGAGGGATGAAATACCAGCTGCTGCTGCGAAGGTGTCGATGTGTGAATTTAGGAGCAAAATATAACTTAATGTTGTGAAATTAGTTTCTCAATCTGAATTTAATCTTGTTGTCATAACATGTAATCCATAATCCAGGATCTGATTCTGAAGCAGCAAAAGCTCTAAGTTTTTTCTTTCCCTTGTCATTGTTCCTTCGTCTCTTGATCTTTGTCTTTGCTCTATAAACTTTACTGCCTGATGAAACACTTTCAATTTAATCCAGTCAATTATGTAACAGTGGGAAAATGTCATTTCCTCTAGACGGAGGTCCAAATCTGACCCAGCTCCATAAGAGAACCGGACCCACCAGACATTATTTAAACTAACATCTAAACTTTTCAACTTTTTTTGATTATAATTTCTCAATTTCTTCCTTAATTATTTCTAACCTATTTTTTTTAAACAATTATCTATTTTCTGCATTTTTAAAATAATTTTTCAGTTCTTAAAAATATATATTTATATATTACATATATAAAAAACTATTTTGTTAGTTTTTTCTTCAAATTAATCAATAAATTTTTTTTAAAGTATGTGTAGTTCAAAGATATCTTATGATCAATAATCAATAATTGGTGGATAATAAAAACTGATTACATTAGTGAGAATGAAATAAATCCAGTTCATAAATCACCTAATTGAAGCTGGAAATCCGACTCCAGTTAATGATCAATCAATTACTAAATTAGTTGACAATTATTTCAATAATTAATTAATCACAATTAATACAATTAATCATTTCTGGCATAATTGACTGTTAGTCTGAGGTTTTGGTTTTCAGGAAAATAACAAAATGATCAAACATGGAAGAAAATCAACTAGAGAGATTATGTCTCAGAATCACTCAGTCTATTTGAGGTGCAGACGGTCTAGTCCAATCATCTCACCTGTAACCAGGAGCTCAGCGGTGCTCGTGGCTTGTCCAGCGCCGTTGGTGGCTCTGACAGAAAAGCGTCCGCTGTGTGCGGCGGTCACAGCGGGGATGCTCAGAACAGCGCGGCCGTCGCTGAACGAGATCTGGACGCCGGGCAGAGCTGCGGCGGAAAGAACCTGGCCATCACGGAACCAGCTCACCTCAGGAACTGGAAAACCTGCAGAGGAGAAGGTCAGAGGTCAGGGAGGCAGGAACTACATGCTGCAGAACTTCAGCTATAAAACACTGAAGATTTACTGTAAGTCAAGAGACTGCACCAAAAAACAATCCACCTTAAAATCAAGCAAATAAAGTAGCCCAATCACCAAATAACTGAAATTTTCTAAAAAAAAGAACTTGGAAATTTCTGAGTTTAAAAAGTTGAAAATTTGCAAAAAAAAGAAATGAGAAATTGTGAGATTATCCTCAGAAATTTTCAAGAAAAAAAATGTAGATTTGATTACTTTTGTAACTCAAAAATGTCCAAGTTTTTTTCGATGGTAATTTATTCTTCCTTTTCCTTATCTACAATTCCCCTTATACACCATTGTAGATTTTGCTGTATTAAAAGAAAATTATTAAATTTTCAGTTTTTTGGGGTTTAATTGAACACATTTATTTTCAGTAATAAAACAGGATTTGGGTCACTTTGTTATGTCTGGTCAGGATTAATAAATTAAATAAAACTTGATTTGGATGTTTGTGGATAAATAATTGTATATTTTGCTAAAGCTTGGTTATTTAAACACTTTGCGCTGTACTTTACATTTTTCTTTGTAAGAAACGTATACCTGTCATAATTTTACCCTTGTTACAAATTAAAAGCCTCCATCTGCATCTACAGGCCAAATCTGTATCATTTTTGAATTGCAGTTGGTTTGGGAGTCGCAGAAAATCAACCCACAGACTAAAACCAACAAAGTGCAGTTAGTTTGTTGAAGTTTATTTTTACTTGTTTACCAATGCAGTCAACCTATTGTTTTTGTCAGTTTCATTATTTATTTTACATTGGCTGTTACACAAATTAAAATTGTCTTTACATGTTTGACCAAGCTTGTAAAGCTATAGGTGTATTTAAACGTGCTGTACCAGTGCAGAGTAATCAAATAAATGTGTAATTCTTTACATTTATGCCTGTGTTTAAAAAGAAGAAAGAAATGTTTTAAGTGAGTTCAGCTTTTGCTTGTGATGCTCAGATATTGCAGAGTTACGTGATGCTGCCATCAGATGTTTTCTTACCACTAACTTGAGCCTCGAACGAAGCGGCACTACCCTCCAGTGCCACGACGCTCTGCAGCGGCTGAGTAAACGTCGGCGCTTGTGTTGACATCACGGTCGGCACCCTGAGGACGGCAACACAGAACCATCAGAAACAAGATGCTCCCTTATAACCTGAAACTATTGTCTAGTTACCTACATATGGAACTGGAGAAGATAAACTGGTATCAACAGGTTTAATATTTACATTCTGACAGCAGCAGACACTTTTCTTTTAGTGCCGCAGCTCACAATTATTTTAGTAATCCATTAATCTATCAATTATTCTAACGATTAATCGATTAATTAGATTTAAAAATGGCACACTCTACAAATTTTCATTTAACCACCTAAGCCTCCATCTTCCTATGTACTGGAAATACATTAAAATATATTAGAAATACATTAAAAATGCAAATAAATAATTAAATTCCTTTTTAAAATAAGAAACTGAACATTTTATTGACTAAAGTGCAATAACATAAGACATACTTACAGACAAATATGTTTTTATCTTAAATGGCTTAATTACTGCTCTGAATATGTTGTTTTTTCACTAAACTGCCTTTCGTACTTCAGGTGACGATTAATCGATTACTAAATTTGTTGACAATTATTTTTAATAATCGATTAGTCATTTCAGTCCAACTTTCTTTTTAAGCAGAAATGCTTGAATATCCAAAGTTTTAGAAACATCAAGATACTAGTTTATAGCCCAAGCAAAAGGATTTTACTGGATTTGATTATCGTTAGTTTAAGTGTAAGCTGGAAGTTTAAGCTGTTTGAAGCTGAAGGAGAAAAAGAATCAGAATCACTTTATTGCCAGTAAAAAGATCCAAGGCTGGGAAATGGCTTTAATTTAAGGGTGAAAAAATAAATAGTAATATATGTAAAATAAAATATGACTAGAATAGAAGAGCAGCTAGTGAGATGTTCATTAAACTCCTGAATGCTACTCAGAGAGGGAGTTCAACTCAGAAGCTAACAGGTAAGATGGCAGCCAGTGAACATAAGACCTGCTACAGGAAACAGGAGTACCCAGAGAAAACCAACGCATCCACGAGGAGAACAACGTGGAACATGCAAACACCAAACAGATAGATCCCAACCAGGATTCAAACCATCAACCATCAGCTGTGAGGTAACAGGGAGCCATCGAACTGAAATCTGACTGTGGGCTGGAAATGGGAAACAATCCTGATTTAACGGAAACCACCACCTGGCTGGAAAACAACGGACGGACGGACGGGTTATTTTTCAAATTCTTGGTTCTGATTCATCCAGTTCTGAAGGTTCCCATTCCACACACTTCCATTAATTTCTAAATGAGTATTAAATTGTTCTGTTTGGACCTGGATGGTTTTGCTCATCCCTGAATGTTCCTGTTTGGACCTCAGCAGCTTCCGTCAGATTCTAATTACCATTTTGTTGTCCATTATGGGGAAATTAACCCAGTCTAAATCTGATTGGACCAGTCCTTTTCTGTCTGGTTCTGTTATATAGACATCAGTTAAGTTGTTCTTTTAAACCAATTTGATCCAATTGATCTTCAATTGGATATTGATACCTGCCCAAATTTTCATTTTGATGCATCCTGATATGAGTTTAGTCTGATAATTTCAAGAATTCTTTCTTTTTCTGGTAATTTTGCTTAGTTTTAATGTTTTATAATCGAAACCAAGTATTTTAATTCTCATGTGAGCTGCTTGTTTCCATCTTATTCTGCTTTAGAGGATTAAAACAGAACAGAACCAACATAGGTGAACATTACCAGAACCAGAACTGGTTCCTGCTGGGCTGAACGCAGGAAAAATGTCTCATTATAAGTGAAAAAAATATTCCAATATTTTCAAAAATATTGACTTAAAATCAGCATGTTTACTTTTTAGTTACTTTTGTCCCATTTCATGTGTATTAATTATTTGAACTAGAAACTTGACAAAAATGTTGTTTTTGCCTTTTAATGTAGACATTTTACATGTTTAAACATCAAAAATACATTTTTATTTGTTATATAATATTTTATTTATGTTTTACGTAAACACTCTGCCCCCTACAGGTCATAACCAGGAAGTGCTTCAGGAGTTTGCCACGATCAGATTTTAAAACATTATAAACATGTAAACATCCAGTTCTGGATGTTCTGGTAGATCTGAGCTGTCTATAATTAAACCTGAGTGATTATGAAGCCTTTCTTTTTTTTACTGACATTTGAAGCTGGTGTTGTTGTGATGTGAGTTTATTTCGTTTAGTAAATCAGAACATCAAAATCAAGCCCTGAGTTTCAGCAGAAACAAAAAACTTTTCTCATCACAAAGCAGCAAATTTCTGTTTGTTTCTGAAATTGTTTTGTTTCTGAACCCCGCAGTGACCATTCAGACTACATAAGCATCAGATTGTCATTTGAAAATAGAAAACTGAACATATTTGTTGAGTTTTGGAGTGAAATAAGCTTTTTTCTTTAAAATAAACCACATTGAGCAGATGAATCATCCAGTTTACAGGACGAAGCTACAAACATCATGTGGACCAAAATTGTCGATTCAAAAAGTGCTTCCAGGCACTTTTGAATCGACTGCAGTTTCACTGCAAAAACACAAAATCTTAACAAGTATTTTGGTCTAATTACCAGTGCAAATATCTTAGTAGACAAACTCACTTACAAGTAACCATTTAGGAAGATAGAGGAGCTTGTTTTAAGTCAATAATCCGTGAATACCAGCTCCACTGGCAGATTATTTCACCTGTAACATGGAAAAAAATGTCTTGTTATATGTGAAATATTCTGCCAGGAGGAACTCAAACTTTTTCATCAATACTAAGGAGTTATTGACTTAAATAAGCTCCCATTTTTCCAAGAAGTAACTTTTAAGTTAGTTTCGTTTTATTTCAAGTGTACTAAAATGTTTCCACAAGGAACTACACCAAAAGTCATTCCTAGTGGATTTTGTGTTTTTGCACACATTCAGTCCAAGGGCCACAAATGGCCCCCGGGCCGTACTTTGGACACCCCAGAGGAAAACCTCTCAGACAGAAACTTTGTGGTCGGATCATCAGAAGGACTCCTGCAGCTGCTGCTTTCCAAAATAAGAGCCTCAGTGAGGTGTTGCTTCTGTCAATCAGCCCAGTCTGAACTGAGGGGGGGTCCAGGTGCTATAAATACACCTTCCAGCCCCCGGGGTTGACTGACAGCCACCATGTGGGGCACATATCTGAGAGCTGATAGCCCTGCTGCTGATTCCCTTAAAAAGCCATCAGCCTCTGGGACGCTCAGCAGCTATTCTGGGCGGTCTGCATCA
This sequence comes from Poecilia formosa, assembly GCF_000485575.1. Taxonomy (NCBI): domain Eukaryota; kingdom Metazoa; phylum Chordata; class Actinopteri; order Cyprinodontiformes; family Poeciliidae; genus Poecilia; species Poecilia formosa. Next base: position 137,681 of record NW_006800306.1, on the reverse strand, counting down.
CCTCCAGCAGCAAGTGGTGGAAACCTTCATGGCTTCCGAAAACCCAAAGTCCGTCCCAACAACTAAAACTCTGCCACTCACCTGTCAGCGCAAGGATGCCTGGGGGGCCCACGGCAGGGCGGGGTGCAGGAAATCTAAAATCTTTATCCAGAAACGGGTCGGAAAGTCCAGAAGAGCAGCTGAGCGGCGCAGGAAGCCCTCAGAAAAAAACAAAACTACAGGCCGGCGCCGTGTAGTTCTGTTTTTCCTCCTGACAGCAGTCCCTCCAGCCGAGGCGTCCGGGCCGGGAACGCTGACTCTGCTCAGGGCTGCCCACCGACCGCCGGGGGCTTTATACGCCCCTGACATCACGCAGGGACAGGCCTCTGATTGGTCGGAGCCGCAGGGGATGCTGGGAGGGATGGACACTTTATACAAGTCATTGCAGCAGCTGCTGCCTGGAAATCAAGAGATCAGTTGAAGAGAAATCTGCTTCATTCAGAGGAATCAGGGATCTATGGAGGAGGATTTATGTTGAACTCAGAAGATTCTCACAATTCTGACTTTAATTTCAGAAAATTAGTCAGAATTTTGAGATCAAAGTCAGATTTCCGAAGAATATAAGAACAGTTTGCTGTGTCTTTGAAGTGTGTGGATAAAATGTTGACTAGAATGTGTAAATAATTTTCTAACAACTTAACCTCCTGTTTGAGTTGTGATGCTTTTGTTTAGAAGGAACAATTTCTTGTTTATAAGCACAAAGGCAAGTTAATCAAAAGACAGAACATAAGTTGTAATGGAGCTTATAAAATGTATCTTATTTGCAGCTTTCTTGATACAGACAAAATGTATGTTTATGATGTAAATAATGCTTGTGATTTAAACTATGCATTTGTTTAATTATAACCCAAAAATAAAGCTAATTTACATTGTGAACCTTATTTTAAGTTCATCAGTAAAGTATGTCAAGTATCTACAACTAATATGGCTTGACTTGATGACAATAATATCTTTGTTTCTTTATCAACTATTTGCCAAACCGTCTCCACGTCTATTAAAGGCCTTTCTGTCAAACCAGAACAGCGATCTTCAGAAACACAAACACTAACACAGTGTGTTTTAAAACTGTCATTTTAAAACTGAATTTGTGGTATTTTAATGAAGGGTAATATAAAAAAAATGACCAAAACTGACAAATAAGAAGACGGAATCACTTTTTCTTTCTTTGCTCTGTCCTTTCAAATCCCCCGGCGGTAGTGACAGGTGACCTTTCATACAGAACCTGGTTCTGCTGGAGATTCTTCCTGTTAAAGGGAAGTTTTCCTCTCCACTGTCACTGCATGGATCCTCAGTATAATGCATTGTAAATCTTTCTTTTTTGGAAGTTCTTCCTGTTAAAGGGAAGTTTTTCATCTCCACTATCCCCACATACATCTTCAGTATGGTGATGGAGAATAGTTTTGAGCTCATGGTTGAGAATTTAAGGCCTTGTTAACACTACATGGTGTATGGATGAAGAAGATATAGAAGACCATCAACAGTTTTTGTTGATATGGAGACTGAAGACACCAGATGGCTTCAGACTGGTAGATGGTCTGGATATCAAGATGGTCGCTGTGGCACAAGACTCCAAACCCACCGGCAGGAAATGTGGTTTGCTACTTCCTGTAGCCACCGCTCAAGGCTCTGAAGTCATCGGATGAGTTCAAGGAAATTTGTGACGGAGTACAACGAAGCGATGGATCCATCACAGGTTCGATGCTTGTTTCAGGAAAAACACGGTGGGCTGTGTGAAAGGTAGAAGTTTTGCTCTTGGGTACAGCAACCAGAACAGAGCTTGTATTCCCAGCGGCGGGCAAAGGTGTGTACGGAATCCATTATAAAGGTCACTAAGAAGGTAGCGATGACAAAAAACACGACCAATAATCCACAGGGAAAAAGCCATTCAGACACCCTGACCACCACCACCATCCCCTCCCCCCGACCAGAGACAGAAAAGAGTAAGATCTGGTACCTGCACTTGTCATGTTGTCCTTCAGGCTCATCTTGTTTTCGTCTGATTTCACCCTCATCTCCCCTCATGGCTCAACGGAAAAGCTCTTCATCGGCATCCCCTCGCTGATGAATGACCCAGTGACCCGGACTCACCAGACTTCCTCAAGAAATTCTGCAGGTGTTTTGTTGTTCAAGTGATATTTACCTGTGGGTTTTTTGGAAAGTGTCGATTCATTCTTAGTAGGTAAGTAGTAATAGTATTTTTATTGCGTTGTATATATATATAAAGACCTTAACGCCAATATTGTCAATGTCTATTTTTTTTAATTGTAGCATTGTGATATTTGTCATTAAAGATATTTTATGTGATGTTTAAAATAAAGTAGAAAAAAGCCTGTAAGAAACAGAATCAAGCAGATTGAAGGCAGCCATTTTAATACTGTCAGAACAGTGATGGTAGAGGAAGAACTAACACCAAAGCGCCACCTATAGGCCTCTCTCCAGATCGACTAAATAAATCTTCCTGATTTTATTTTCCCCCTCTGTGGGCTGTCACCTCATCCTGGTGGAGGGGTTTGAGTGTCCCAGAGATCCTAGGAGCTGTCAGACTTCATGGCTCTGGTTGGGTCGGGTCTGCCGGGGCAAACGGCTCCTAGATGAGGGATCGGACCAAGAGCAGCCCAAAGAGTAGAACTATAGACAGAAGTCAGGGTTTCGCTCAGTGTTTTATCCTGCCTGGTCCTCCACCAGACTATGGGTTGTTGGTTATTTTAAATGGGGATTCTTCCACACTGGTGGCAGTAAAGACGGGTTTAGCTAAAGGTTTATATTTGAGGCATTGAACTGGCTGTGTGGGTTATGAACCACTTGTGCTGTCCCTTCAGCGGCCCTTTAGTTTCTGTAATTTCTGAATTATGATGCCTGCTTGTGCATCTGTGACTTTATGTAACATCATTTTTAACCCAAACACTCAGCAAGCCGCTGATGGACGACCCAGCATCCATTTTGACTTGAACTTCCTTAGTAGCCTTCCTTAGGAATGCTACAGGTAGTTTGCTGGTAAGTGACATTTACAAGTGTGAGTTGAAAAGTGGCGATTTTATTCTGAGTTGTTAAACCTGCGTCTGTCTTGTTATCCTCCTGGATCATCTTGTTTTTGTCTGATTTCTAACGATAAGCATTGGAGATTAAATTAAAAAAAATAGGGACTGAACTGTTTTTTTTATATCTGCGTTTTATAAATGGCGCATTTCCATGATTTTGTTTTAAACTAACCTGTTTAAACCAATAAAAAGCCTTGTTTGAGCCAAAAACTTGTCATTTTATTAATTTCAGGAGCACAGAGAATTTTTTTTACAGCTCTTTTTAAATTAAATTCCCATTTAAACAGTAAAGAATCACCACAGATGTTGGCGATCAGAAATTACGCTACAGCTGCTGCTGTGAGAAGAAATTGAGTTTGTGTTTAATTCCATTCCAAGCGTATCTAATAACTATAAAATCAAGAGACTAGTCTTTCTTTTTTTTTTCTCCAAAGTTTGTCGTCATACTCGGTTTAATATTTTAAAGTACTACAAACATTTCAAACCAAATTACAACACATGAAAGCTTGGGTTTACAGTCAGTTCAAAATTATGAAAATGACATAGAGGTCAAATAAGCTAAAGGCAGATTGACCTTCAGCTCAGATTAAACTGATTCAGATAATATCTGATGCATCCAGCAGAAATAAAAAGGTCAGAGCATAACTGCTTGAGTCAGAGTAAAACCAGGTAGAGCAGCCACAGCAGGACACAGAGAGTCCCAAACCAGGTGTTCCAGTCCTCCATGATGGTGTCCAACGCCTCCAACATCAGCCATTTATTATCAGCACCACTGCTGCTTCCAGTCAACAGCTGTAAGTCCTGATCCTGGTTCTGGTTCTGGTCCTCTTCAAGTTTAAACCTGCAGTGACCATGACAAGAGGTCAGACAGCACAACAAGCAGCTGCTGCCCCTGATCACATGTGAGGGAGTGGAGGGTTATCTTCAGTCTGTTACTGTGTGCAAAACAAGCTCACTCTGTGAAAAGGCAAACTGGTGTTTATATCGTTAAGTCTGTGAAAGATAAAGTCATAAACATTAAAAAGAGGCAAAATCAGGCAATGATTACCTGCAGCAGTTTCACTAAATTTCAGATATGCCATATTAGGGTCAGTGTAAATTGAAAAAAAAAGTAGTAAATTTATGTCAAAAAGAAATTCTAGAGAAAAAAAACAGAATAATTGAGCTTCAGAAGTTGAACATTTTCTAGAAAAAAAAATTACATTTTGAGATTAATCTTAGAAATTTTCTAGAGAAGAACTTGGACATTTGAGTTTCTAAAGTAAAATATTTTTCACTTTTGAAACTCAAATTTCCAAGTTTTATACTTATATATGCTATTCTCAGGGTAAAGATCATTTATGCCACTGAACCATTGTAATATGTAGATGTTCGTTCTTCAACAAATTAAAAAAGCAGAAAATTAGCTCTTGTTTTTATTCAATATAACTGGTTAGGAAGGAGCATATTTAAATTTCATTTATTTGTTTCTTTTTGGGGGAGGGGAGTCATATTTTAATTATTTTACTCAATGACATGAGCCATGAACATCCCATTAAGTCGACCAATAAATCAGTCATGTAATCGGTGGTGGGCACACCTTTGCTAATGTGCTAATCATGGAGTTCATTTTTTGCCTAGCACTCTAGCTAACTTTGAAAATGTTTAGTGCACTTAGCTTCCCCTGAGCTAATTTTTCTGAATAAACTGAATACATTTTCTGAATAAATTAAATAAATTTCTGAATAAAGTGCTAAATTACTTGGCTGTTTTTCAAACTTTAAGTAATTTAGTTTTGGTTGTTGACTGTTATTTTCTGACGTCGTGTGTTTTCTAACCGAATCCCTACTATGGTCAAACAGGCAAAATCAGAAACTGAGTTAGCAAAAACAACAATAAAACTGAAAACAAATAATTACTTCCTGAAGTTACAGGTAGGTGTACAAAGGTAAAGTTTATCATGCTAAGAGCAATTTACTATGTTTGACTTCGTATCAACATGACTGAATTTAGCGCTTTAGCATTAGCTTCCATTCAATATCTAACGCTTCAGTGTTAGCAGTACTAATGTTTATGATTACTGCTTTACAGTAGTAATCAGTTTAAAATGATGATTATGACGTTGTTTGTTACCACAGATGAAATTGCTGCTTGTTTTTGAGCGGAGTTATTAATAATCTGATGAAGCTTGAGTGTTACCATGGAGCTGGTTGTAAGCTACCCACCGAGTGAGCCTGGGCTCTGGGTTTCCCATCACCTCCACCTCTAACATCACTGGACAGCCCTCCATGACGGTGGCTTGAGACCAGGGCCTGGTGAACAAGGTGAGGCCAGGTTCAGAGACCTTTCCCAAAGGAAGAGACTCTGATGAGGGCTGAGGAAGACGAGCAGAAGGAAGAGGAGGCCCCTGGATCTGGGGAGTAAGTCTGATCTCCTCCCGGATAGCCAAGGGTTGACAAATATCAGGATCTTGAGATAGTGTTAGTACATGAGGTGTAAAATATGGAGATGTGCCATGCAGGTTAGCTGGATCAGGTGAAATGTGGGTCTGAGGCTCTGGGTGGGGAGGAGCTGGTTGGGCTGAACTGGGACTCATGCTGGAACCATGCACACACTGCTGGGTGTCCTGGAGAGGGAAGACTGTCTGAAGACCCTGTTTGCTGCAGCAGATACTGGTGTTGCTGATGGTTTTAGGCTGTGGAGGGTTTTGGATGAGGTCTTCAGGTGGATCTCTGGGACCTGGGTTTGAAGTTTTGTTGGTCTGTGACCTGCCAGAAGGCAACGACTGGTTGAAGATGCTTTGGGTGACTGTGGCAGCTGTACTAATACTGCTGTCTTTAAGTGTTAAAGGTACATCCTGATCTGGTTCACTTCTGGTCTGCGAAAAGGTTGGATCTTGAGATGCTGAACTTTGGGGTTTTGTTGTAGAAGGTTCTAGAAGGTTATTATCTTGTGGTTGGGTTATGTCTTTATGGGGGATAGTGTCTGTAACACCGGACATGTGAGAAGACTCTTCAAACTTGGGGACTGGATCAGAGGAGGGATTGAATGTACTTTCCTGTGCAGAGTTGCTGCAGACCATTGGGTTGGTAGAATGATTCCCTGAAACACATGACTTGATGTAAATGTTTTGCTGGGAAACTAAACTTGTGCTGATCTTAGTAAGACTGTCTTGTTGAGGTGTTCTTGAATTTTTGACAGACTTCATGTCATGATGGGTATGACTTGTACAATGATGAGATTCAAGTAATTCCCTCTTTTCAGGAAGGATACTGTTTGTTTTGGTGTAACTAGGATGGATGTTTAGAACCTCAGTCTCTCCTTTAGGAATGTTGTGATTGTGGAGACTTTTGTCTGAACCATTGAAGGACTGCAGATGAAGGCTCTGACTCAAATCCTGTGTAAGGGTTGTGCATGGACATCTCTGCTTTGGAGAGTTTTTAACTTTAGAGCAGTGTTTGTTGTTGTACCCATGGACTGGGTTGTCCAGAGAGAGGTCAGAGGTAGACTCTTTGGTTTTCAGGATGGTGCACAGAGTACTGGTAAAAAGTGTTGTAACAGGAACTGTGGATGGACTTGGGTTAAAGGATCTGGACTCTGACCTGAACCTGTGGTACAACAGAAACATCATCTTTCATCTGGAAGCATTAATGAAGTAGACCTTTGATCAAAGACCAGAGTGAATGTAGATCAAACAAACCTGGTCCTGCTGTGTAGTCTGACTGTAGGAGCTGGACAACTCTCCATCTGACTTGACTCTTTATGTTGTGGGACAGAATCAGTTGTAGTTGGTTCTGACTGGGCACAGCATTGGTGGCTGACCTGGCTGATGTGAACGCTATGAGAGCTAAAACAGAAACCCTCCTCAACATCTGACTGGAACATGTTGGACTCTGGAGTCTCAGCCAGCGGCGGCAGGGAAATGTCGTCAGGGGACGCACAATCGTACTCATCGTTGGAAAAACAATCCTCGGTCGTCACGTCTGGTTGATGGAGCTCCACATGTGGAGACGTTTCCTGGGTAAAGAAGAAAATAATTTAATGTTTTATAATATATTTGTCTAGACTGTTTTAAATAATGGTTAGAAAAATGCTCTGGATAAGTAATACAGAGGTATCTCAGCAGAACCACTGTAGCGTAACATGACTATAAATACTGTTGAAGTCTACCTTCAAGCCACAATTCCCTTGTCTGTCTGAACAAAACTCCATTATGTGATGCTTTATATTAAATACTACAAGTTTACCTGAGCAATCAGGGCTTTTTGGTGATAAATAGCAGCGTATCGTCAGCATAGAGGTGAATATTACTGCTGATTCTAACCTGTAGTGAACTTGAGCCACAGAAGTTTGAACCGATGTGTTGTTCCGCTCCTTCCATTTCCCTAAGAAACTCTTCCTGGTTATCAGGAAATGATGGACCAATGGCAGACTGAGAGGGTGGGGCTTGAGGCTCAGAAGCAGCAGTCTGTGGTTGGTTGAGGGCAGCTTGAACCTGCCGTTTGGCATCCACAGGTGAGTCAATGGTGAGGGTAGAAGTGAAGGAGGAGGTCAACTTCTCACTGTGTAACTCTCTGAGGTTAAAGACAATAATGTGAGGCAACACCAGTTTTAATAGTTTCAAACTGATGTTTCAATGATTTCTTTAAATCTCCAGTTTTTATTGATAAGCTGAACATTAGAGACGTAAAACATTTTTTCAATCAGCCTACCAATACCGAGGACATAAAGCTAGAAATGATATTATTAGAGTTCATTTTTTGTGAATGTTCACAAACCCAGGTGGATCAGTTTCCTCTGATTTGTTTGTGTTTCATAATAATTTGGATTCAAGCCAAAAAGAAGAAAAACTGAGAAAACGAAATAATCTACAGCATTATGTGTTCCTACTGACCTGTTTGCTGTCGGTCCGTTTACCGCCTGAGTCTTCTCCGACGGAGGCTTCCTATTGGCTGCAGCAGCCTCCTTTCCATCGTTCTCTGTGATCAGTTCGGGGGTGTGGCCTGTCTCTTTAAGTTCATGCTGGAAATTAAATCTTTTTTGTCAACATCATAAATCACTCACTAATCACCTCTATATTTGAGTTATTTATCTCTACCATATCAGCAGCCTCCTGTGTGTTGCGGTTATCCTTCTGCTTCATCCTGCTCTTTTCCTCTGTCTTCTCCTGCTCTTCTGTCTGTCTCCCTTGTTTCCTCTCTACTTCCTCCTCTACATCCTTCTGCTGTTGCTGTTTCAGATTCTCCAACTGAATTCAACGTCCATCACAAAGAACAAAAGAAGAAACATTATCGACCGCCAGATGTAAGTGGGATCTTTGACTGGAGTTTGTTCACCTTCAGTTTGGCCTCCAGCTCCATCAGTCCCTCACTCAGCTCTCTGATGGACTCCACCATCTCTGAGTGTTTACTGACCGTCTTCTCTATGTAACGCTGGCCCTCCTCCACCCCTGAAACACCAAAAATATTTTATTTAATTCCTTGCATGTTTCTTAAATTACACATTTTTAACACAACACAAAAACAGTGTGGTTCATAATAGTTGGAAATCTGAAATCAATTTCACTGTTGATCTTAAAAAAAAGTGTCCAAAAACTGAAAACAACCAGTGTTGATATTTATGGAGCTTTAACTTTTTTAAGAATAAAAACATCTGTAAAGTTGACAACTATCCTTTCAGTATAAGAGCAACCTGATAATTAGATAGCTGTCATTTCAAAAATAAAAGTGCATCATATATGCTAATTACATAGCTGCCAGAATAAAAGCTCCTTTAAGATAATGAGACAAAGCTCAGTCAAACTAAGCTGAATTTTCAGAATGAAAGCTGTTCATGAGGAAACAATACTTTCAAAATAAAAGCTTGTTTTCTGATTATCAGACCATTGTCACTTCTGAATAAAAGCTTCCAAGATAATATGTATAAAAGCTCAATTAGATTCTCACACAGCTATTATTTCAGAATAAGTGTAGATGATTAAGCAGCTGGTTTTTCAAAGAGCTTGTGGTATCTGGTAAATAAGTTGCTGTCAGAATAAACATTTCTGTAAGATGAAGACAAGGCAGAAACTGTTCAGAATTAAAGCCGATTATAAACTACTGCCCTTTCAAAATAAATGCTCTTGCTAGCTGAATATTAGATTAGCTGTTATTTCTATGTAGAGTAGCAGAGATTATCTCCTTTTAGAATAAAGGTTCTTTTTAGTGTCAGACAACTGTCCTTTAACAATAAAAGCACCAATAAATTCATAACCAGATCAAAAACTTCAGAGACATTATGAAAAAAAAATCCATATAAGCTGTACTTTCAGAATAAAAGCTTGTTATTATACCACTGTACTTTCTAAATAAAAGCTCTTGCAGGATAGTTGTCATTTCTGAGTACAAACTCCAAAGAGATTTTCAGAATAAAAGCCTCGGCCTCAGTAGTGTTTTCCACCCACCGTGCAGTCTGACAGCCAGCTCTGTGATTTGACTGATCCTCTCCTCCTGCTGAGGAACCGTTGGCCAAACAAACTTCTCAAACTGCCGGTAGAGAACGGAGACGGCTTCGGTGCTGCGGCACTCCAAGGAAAACTTCCCAACGCGAGCGATGGTGGCGCTCGCCTCCTCGCACCAGAAATGGTACTGTGGATGCAGAGCGACATGCAGCTGTACACCCACTAATCGATCAACTCTTCAATGATCCCAATTGATCGCCGGCAGTGATACCTCCTCCATGGCCTGCTGCAGCTTGCATGTCATGTCCAGGGTTTTCTGGTGCTCACAGATGTTTCTCTCTAGCTGTCCCATCTGCCTCTGCAGCTCGTTGACGGTGTCCTCCAGCTGCCGGGCCATGCCCGTGTTTTTGACCTCCGATCCCAGCCGGGCCGTCACACCATGAACGCGCTTCCTGAGCCCCTGCAGGACCAGATGGACCACATTTGGTCAACCCAATATGACAAGAAAAGCAGTACAGAAGGAGTTCCTGAAAGTTTCACTTTAATTTCAGGCTCAAATTTCCAGACGAAACCATCAGAGAGGATCCTAGAAAATTCAAAGCAGTCTATAGATATACTCCAGAGGTTCCCAACCTTTGGGAACGTCAAAGAGGGAGTCTCTCTTAGATACACCTGCACCCCCTAATGGGTGGAGGGGTAACAGGTCTGCAGTTCTGCTGATTTGATTCTTGATGTTTGAGCTTTTTATAGAAAAAGTATCTTCTAAATGTTATAGCAAAGAAGAAGAAGGAAAGGCAATAACTTTTCAGTGCCATGAAAAAGAAACTTTGGTTCCTCTAGTAATAAAAGCAGAAAATCAGTAAATGATTGAGCTTTGTTTTGAAGCGCTCATTGGACCAGGTGGGGTTAATTACCAGGTAAAACTCTGATGTACCTGCAGCTTCTCCTGGTAAACCTCCATCTGCTGCAGCTGGTTCCAGACTGCCTTCAAGTTCCTCGTTCGGTCGTTTCTCTTCAAGTAGTTGAACTTTGTGTTGCTGAAGCGTTTTTTCAGCTCCTTGAAGGACTCACAAAGCTAAAAGTTAAAACAGAATGTCAAACAGAAGGTTGTGAACAGACTAAAATCTCATTGTCTAAGAATAATTTTGTGCAAAAAGATGTAATGAGCAAGATTTGTATAAACTATAGACCTAACCTAAACTAAGCATATTAAATCACCTTTAATATTCAGATTCATAATGGTGTTGTTTGTATTTGTTTTTATAAAATATGAAGGTCATCTTCTGCACTGATTAAGTCAAGGTTTCAGTTACAGGAGGTGATTTGTCCATAAAGGCGACAGCTGCTTTGAGCTCACAGGAGTAAAGTTACACCAAACAACAGTTCCTCTAAGGCACTATCTGCTCTAGAAATAGATGATAAACACTGTTGTTAGAGCTGAGGCTCAAAGAAGAACCGTCGCTTTCATTTAGAGCGTAAATGTCCAACAAGGTTGTTGAATTCAGGTTAAGAAGTTCATTGTTTGGTTGGGGAACCCACTGCATCCGATAGGGATGGGTGATATTTTATCACAGTATTTTGTGGTATTTATTGAAATAATGAAAATTGACAATAAAATGCATTTAATACTTCTTTAAGTTCTTTTTTCAAAACTTCCCATCTGTTAAGTCACAACTGACATGCACCGCTACCTAGTAACCAAAGCTGAAATCCAGCAGCTTATCGCTGCATAATGGCTGCTGGAAAAGACAAGTGTTTTACTTTTCAAAGATGTACGGTTGTATAATTGCGCATGTGTTTGCAACCATTTTCATATGAGTGTAAATGCTGAATTGGGGGGCGTGTCCGGCAGCAGCTTATTTGGATTTAAAGTGACAGAGGTCATAAAACAGATAAAATATCATCTAAGAATGATTTTGTGCAAAAAATAAAAACAACCTTTCTGCTACCTGTTAGATTTTGGTGCTGTAGACCAAGTTTATCTCAAAATAAACAGTTTGCAATCATCTTGTTTTTGTTTTGTGTGCTCCTCTTGACAACTCAGAAATTACCAATATACCTTTTGGAGAAACTGTTGGTAATTGTGGGTTATACTGAGTTCTCCTCTTCATTCAGGAGAATCAGGGGGTTCTGTGGTTTGTTTCTGCAGCTCCAGCCACTTTGGTCTTTGATGGGATTATTTCTGGAGCAGAGGAACATTTCTGTCTCGGCTGGGAGGAGCGGAGGTGTCCAGTGTCTGATCTGTCAGCTGACGACAGCTGAGAGAGACGGAGCCGACTGTCAGCGGAACCGATTAAAACCAGTGGCTGGACGGGTTGCAGCGACAGGGAGGGGAGAAAGGAGGCTGGGGAAACCCGGGGTGAGTCAGAGGAAGGAGCTCCAATGGAGCAAGGAACAGGAGAATGTAGCTAGGCAATTATCACATTTCTGAAGATTTAATTTTGGGTTTACATGGTTCACTGTGATGCCAAATTAAAACTGGGAAAATAAACAGTATGAGTATATATTCATGCCACACTTTTCAGATTTTATGTATGAAATCATTTGAAAACTGCTACAGAGGAAGTCATCACAACATGTTCGTACTGGTCAGGATTAGCAACCAGTTTAAGTCCTAAACACAGATTAATGTGTGTTTGTGATAGTCAACATGTTGCACCAGATGCATGATGGGAAATGCCTGTCGTCTGGCTGGCTGTATTTCAGGAGTCTCTCCTGTGACGGCACTGACCCACTATCACCAGCAAACCATCAGACTGAGTGGGATCCATTTACTGGTGAACATGTGTAAAAACCTTGAAACAGATTTTATTTTCAGTTGAATAATCAAACTAAAAAAAAAATAAAAGAAACACTTAGTTTATGATTCTAATTTTTGTAGCTTCTTTTTATAATTTCTCTTTGTTCAGTGAGGCCGACGGTAATGGAGGTAAAATCATCTCCAGAGCTGAAAATAAGAGCAGAGACTGGCACTTGGTCACCATAGCAACCACTGATCGATATTGGGAAAACATGGGATTTTATTTGTAACTTCTTCAGACAGATGAGAGTAAAACTGAGATTTAAGGTAATAATATTTCAGGTGGGTTTAAATTTGGCGGAGTATCTGTGATGCTGTGGGTCTGTTTGTCTTGCAAAAGCATGAGCTCTCTAACATATCAGGATATTTATAATACAAAAAAATTGAATATGATCAAATAAATATTAATTTATTTTAAGGATTTTTAATGTGCACCCAACACTTTCCTATCATACAGATATTTCCTATAATCTTTAAACAATGGTTGTTCAGATCTGCTTTACAGAAATGTGTTAAACTCTGATTTATGATTCAAACAGAACAAAGCTCCCAAACTCAACTAAACACTGCGATAAAACAACACGTATCAGGAAACTTAGCAAAGAATATTCACATAGATGCAAAATGTTGTAATTTTTTGTTGAAAGGCTAATAGTCTCACAAAAAATCCCAAAGATGACACAGTTTGACAAAGATGATTTAAATCTACAGAAAAACCCTGAAGTCTGTCACCTTAATTTAAAGTTATCCCAAAGCAGCTGAAGAATTAATATTAATGATTAAGTTTCACCACTTTATAGAAAAAACAGATGAAAACTGACCAGAAAAAATTAATTGAGAAAATAAATTATGATGCAATGAAAACAGTTCTTAGGGAAGTAATAAATTCCTGAGCTGAAATGTGTTTCTGAGTAATTATAAGATGATGATGATAAATATTAACACAGCAAAGTTTATGAGTAGGTAATCAGTAGAAGTCAGATTTTAAATGAGAGGATGAAGGCTGACAGCAGCGCCCTCTGCTGGTCACTTTGCTAATTGACAACTTGTTAAGAGCTTTCATAAGTTCATAATTTGGATCTCTAGAGTTGAAGCTCCAAAAATAACAAAAGAATAAATTTCTTCTGAACATATTTAGAAAACAGACGGATGGTTAGAAACATTCTGACTGATTTCAGATTAAAATGTTTGATTTCTGTGGTATAGCTTTGTTTGGATGTACTGTTGCTCGGCCTGCTCTGAGTTGAAACCTCACCTGGGTGATGTCTTCATGCAGGAGGTGAGTCAGCTGCTCCCTTCGGAGCTCCTCCTCACATTGAGCTGCTTTGTTCAGCCAGGACTCACAGAGAGAGTCCAGAGACCCCAAACGGATCCCCAGCTGGTCCACCAGGAAACCAGCCCAGTTCTGGAACACCAAGAGAACATCGCTGATTGAAGTTTCCATCGTGTGATTCAGTAAAAACAGCAAACTAATCATTCATACGCTTTGTGAAACCGCAGTACAGATGTCCGTCTTCATAGTCGACGTGGTTCTAAGGAGGTTCTGGATCTGCTGCTGGGCCTCCTGTAATCGACTCAGCTCTTCTTCTTTGGACCCACGTAAACCAGTGCAACCAGTTAAAGGACTGGGAGGTTCCGACTGAAGCAGCAGCTCCAGCTGGACACAGAAAAATTAACATTAAAATTGGGCACAGGTCTCTGGAGTAAGTTGTCACAACATATCGCTCCTACAATGAGCTCAGGAGATGTGCAGTTCCACCAGGTATTGGCTAATTTGTTGGCTAATCGGAAGGCGGGAGCTTGGAAACTGCAGGTCAGAGGAGAAGCAACACCTCAGCTCCTTCAGACTAGCCAACAAAAATTAGCAAATACCTGGTCCCCGCAGGCATTTTTCACAGCTTAATGGTTGACATGGAAATCACAGGATTTCTCAAACATGCATGAAAGAATCAAGGCAACACTCAGGTATGTGTTTAATGAAGAAATAACATGCTGTAAAGTAAAAAAGAAAAGCCAATAATGCTGTCCCTTTAAATAAACATTTCTAACTCCATGTTATTTTTTATTCAATCTTTGTTAAAAAGGAGCTTTTTAAGATCCCACAGGATGCCGACATTTGTTTTCTTCTCACCTGTTTGGCTGTGAGATGGAAGCTGCTGCTCTGCTTCAGGATCGACTCGCCTTGCTGTATTTTGTCCCTCACTGCTTGCTGTAGCTTCAGCAGCTCTGATAGATCCTCCTCCATCTCTGCTCCTCCCAGCCGGGCCTGGACTCCGCTCAGGTTCTCCCAGCTCCTCACCGTATTTTCCACCTCAACATCCAGCTGCTGTGGAGAAAAGAGACCAAACGCCTCACAGCATCAGTCGGTTCCTAAACGTCCCGAAGATCTTTAGGTTCATCTGGTTCCAGATTTAGAAGCAACTCGCAGATGTTCAGATTCTGGTGTCAGATTCTTATTCTTCATTTTATAAAAAAGCAGATTTAGTAATAAATTTTTAAAATAATTTTTTAATCTAATAAATAAAAAAAATAAAATAAAAAAGAACCAATTTTTTATTTACATTTTAAAATATTTATCTTTATGAAACAAATACAAAGTTAAAAATTTGTAATCTATTTTTTATTTTCTAAACAAAAAAAGTATTGTAAGAAGAAACAAGCAATGTCTCTTTCTGTTCCTTACTATTTATTTTATTTAGTTACATTTTAAAATGTTTTATTTTTTTTATTTATGTAATAAAATATATGTATAAACAATATTTTTTTATTAAAATTTTTACCTTATTTTATAAAAATAATGTGAATAAAACTGAATAAAAACCCACTCATGAAGCAGTTCTTACCCTGAAATGTGGTCCTGCCTGTCTGAACTGCTCCAGCAGCCTGTTGGTCTGCGGTTCTGAACCCAGATCCATGCTGGTGCAGGAGTCCAGCAGCTCTGAGACACAGTTCAGGTCCTGCCGGGTCTGAAACAGGAGGTTCTGATGTCAGAACCAGTTCTCTGCTCCACCCTCTAACAGACGGAGCTCCATACCTTCACCAGTCTCTTCTGGTACCCGCTCCTGAACTCCTCCTGTTGCTGCTGTGCCTCCGTCTGTTGTTGCTCACCGAGTCGGTTCTTTACTGATACCGGGTCCGACCCAGATCCAGAGATCTGGTAGGTGCAGAAATTTACTTTTCAATGTATTTCCAGTTTCAGGGCTGGAATAATTAAACTGATTCTGGTTCTGATGGATCTACCCGAACCAGGGACTCACCTCTGGTGTTTTGGTAACTTCTGGTTCTGATCCGGGTTTTACATCAGATTCACATCTTAGTGGCTCATCTGACCTGGATTTGGATTTAGTTTCCACCATTTTGTATTCCTGGCTCTGGTTCCCAGCCTTCTCAGATCCAGATAGATGATTCAGATCCCCCTGCTGTGATCTGGTTTGGTTCTTCAGGTCCAATCTGGATCCAGTTTGGAGGTCGGTGATCTCAGCTGAACTGGATTCAGGTTTCTCTGATCCAGATCCACGTTGCTGTATTGATGCAGACTTCAGAGGCGCTGTCCCTGATCCGGTTTCAGGGATGTTTTCTGGATTACATTTGAGCCCAAAGGTTCTGATCCCCTCTGGACCGGATCCAGTGGATCCGGGTTTTCCATCACACCCAGATGTGTGCTGCTGTTCTTCTGATCTAGACCTGGTTTTGAAAACTGGTCTGGGACCAGATGTAAGTAATTCTGGTTGAAGTTGGTTCTTTGGTTCTGATCTGAACCCAGTTTCAGATTCTCTGGAGTTTTGTGACTCTGGTTCTGTTTTCAGGTCATGTTGTAGGTCTGAACTCTCACCCAAACTGGATTCAGACGGCAGGTTTCTGGTCTTTTCTGATCTATTTTCAGTGATTTCTCCTGATCTGGATCCTGGCTTCACATCAGGTTCACATATGTGCAGCTCATCTAATCTGAACTTGGTTTTCAGAACGGTTGTAAAACTGAACTGTGGGTTTCTGGTCTCCTTTGTTTTGGACTCCAGCTGCTGTTTGTTTGTCTTTTCTGTTCCAGATTGAAGCTTTAGATCATTCTCCTGCTTTGATCCAGATCCTGGTTCTTCTGATCTGGGTTTTAGGTCTGATCTGGAATCAGTTTGTGACCCAGATTCTGTCTTCAGCTTTGTGCTCTCAGATGAACTGGATTCAGACTGCAGGGTTCTGGTCGTCTCTGACCTGGTTTCAGTGGTTCCTCCTGATCTGGACTCTGATCTGGATTCACGCTCGTCTTTGATTTCATCTAATCCGGACCCAGATTTCAGCTCTCTGAAATGATTTAATCTAGACTTGGAGTTTGGGTTGAACCAGGAATCTGGTTTTACGTCTGGTTCTTGTCCAGACTCTTGTAATCTGGATTCCAGCTTCACATCGTCTGGTTCTTCTGTCTGCTTTACACGGTTTTGTTCTGAGGAAGATTTAATCTGGAAATCTGATCTGGATCCTGACTTCAACCCCAGATCTTTGGTTTGGTCTGATGTCGATCCAAACTGCAGGTTCTGGTTCAGTAGACTCTGGTTCTGTGGTAAAATAATAATAAAAACTGATCAGTAAGGTTAAGGGGAGCGTAAGGAACAGCTGCTGATTCACTGGGAAAGATGCGACAAACAGTGGATTGTTGGGCCATTTATCAGTGAAAGCAGATCCGCATCAGTGAAATCAAAGATTTAGGCTGTTTTCACACCTCATAGTCTGATAGATTCAGTTCAATTTGAGACCCCAACTGCAGTATTTGTTCTATTTTTAACTGGTGCGGTTCACTTTCACACTGCACCATGTCAAATGAACCAAACCCTTTAGTGGAACAGAATGGCCAGTACTATAGTCTGCTTCCTGCTTTTGGAGCGGTGTGCGTGGCGTTCATATACACGTTCAAACCGCACCAGATTTCACTTCAACCAAACCGAGACAGAGGTTTTTAGGTTTAGAGTTTGTTTTTGTTTTTTTTTTTTGGTCTGCATCAGTTTGATTAAAGCAGAATAAACAGGGCTGGTGTGAAATTATTGAACATTTCTTTTTTTTCTTCCAGTTTTTCACAGGTTAAAACATGAATTCTGCTGAAATCAGCTGACAGAACATCAAAAGGAAGTGAACTGATTTTAAATGGTCAATAAAAACAGAAATGATGATCTGACATCAAGACTTGCTTTTCCTTTGGACTCTTCCCTCAAGTTGAGAACCACATCTGCCTGCTGCAGCTGCAGCCTGAAAGCCTGGTCGGCCCTCCGCCTTCGGTCCTGCAGGTCCTCCACCAGCTGCTCCAGCCTCAGCACCGGGCCTCTGCTGTACTGGGAACACTGGGAACTCTGGGAAGAAGCATCAACATCAGTGAGATCAAACAGCAAACTGAGAAAACAGCTGATTCATTCTGTGTCTTGTTGGCTGATAAATGACAACATGGTGATCAAAAGACATCCTGCAAACAGCACTGTTGAACTCTGACCTCTTGCACATCTTCTTCATCACCCTGCAGTACTCTTCCTCTCCTCTGGAGGGCCTCGGTCCTCTGCAGCTGCCTGAGTCTTTGCAGCAGGATGCTGCTGCTGGTTAAAACCTGCAGCGACTTTCCCAGAAGATCTGCAGGTCAACATAGAAATCATCATCATCTCAGTCAAAAATAAACCAGATTAATCTGTTAAAACGCGCGTTCTCACTAAAACCAGGAAGATAGAGCACATAACACCAGTTTTAAAGGCTCCCTGTAGCTCAAAGAATAGACTTTAAAATACTGTTGCTAGTTTATAAATCACTGAATGGTTTTGCACCACAATACATTAAAGATCTGTTATTGCTGTACCAACCGTCTAGACCCCTCAGATCTTCTGGTTCTGGTCTCCTTTGCATCCCCAGAACCAGAACCAAACGAGGAGAAGCAGCATTCAGTTTCTATGCACCACAAATTTGGAACAAACTTCCAGAAAACTGTAAAACAGCTGAAACACTGGGTGCCTTTAAATCTCAACTTAAAACCCACCTGTTTAGAGTTGCTTATGGCAATTAATGCCTTCAATATATTTGATGTTTTTAATGTCTTTAATGATTTTATCTTTTCTTTTTATCTTTTTATTACTTTCTTTTTATTTTTCTTTCTCACTGTTTCCAAAAGGTTAGAGTCCTTGTCAAACTGAGTTTTGACTAAAGTCCAAAGGGTTGGAATCCCAGTTGACGGCGTCTCAACTAAAGTTCTACGTTTTAATTATGTTTTTTAAATCTCTTTCTCTTTCTCACTGTTTATTACATACTGTTTTTATTTTAATTATGTAAAGCACTTTGAAATGCCTTGCTGCTGAAATGTGCTATACAAATAAAATTTGATTGATTGATTGATTAAAACACCTAAAGTCGCTTTACTAGACATTTATCAACACTTTAAGCTACAGAAACATCAAATTAGATGTCAGAAACAATCCCTGATCGAGTGACGTTTTCAGATTAGTAAAACTAACATGAGCTCTGATACCTTTCCTCATGCAGTCGTAGGAGACCTGAACATCATTCAGTTTGTCTTCATTTTTAATCTGGAGATCCTCTAATCTGTCGATGCCAATGGCAAACTGCAGACAGAGAGAAGCACAGGAGTCAGACAGGTATAAACCTTATTATTTATGTTTTGGTTTATTTTCTGAATGAAAATCAAATCACTATTCAATTAGATGAAGAGAAAGGGGTCTGAAAATGGAGCCTTGTGGGACTAAAAAGGGTGTAAAAATAATGCACAGAATAGAAACTGTCAGCAGAAAGATAATTAGCTTTTCTGTGAATTAATCTAATAACAAAACAGTGGGGATAAAAAAAAATGTTTTGTTTTTGTTGTTTTTGGTTCAAAACTGTGAGCTTGTCTGATTGTTCTTAATGCAGAGAGATCTTAGTGATGAGTCATTTCCCCCATAATTGGTTTGAATCTGAAAAATAATTACATCAACAATGCTTATTCTCATCCATGTCAGAGATGTCTGTGCTGGAAGAAGTGGTTCCTGTTGTCAGAACATTGAGTTTGGATGTGATAATAAAATCCTAAAAAATAATCTTACTTTCAAAACTCATTCAAATGCTTCAAATTTCATGTTTCATTTAATGTCTGAAACTTCTCAAACAATGCTCATGAAGAATAAATCACTATATGATGTGACATATAAGCTATAAAAAGAAAGAAATGCTTTCATTTTAGCTTTAATGAAAGCTTTTTAGATTCAGCTGTAAGTTTTTACAGTTTAAACCAGTTTAAATGCGACATGCTGACCGTAGTGAGCAGCAGAGCAGTAAAACGATCTAATCTCCAGGATTATTCCAGCTGTCCAGGCTTTCCTGATTATCTGTGGCTGCAAAATGTTCCAGACAGCAGCAGGTGTTTCTGGTGAAAAGGTGTGCAGCCAGCCAATGAAAGCAGTAAAGAACCAAAACCGGTTCAGGACGGAGGAATGTGTGACTGAAGCAAACGATCTTCAGCCCTGCTAGCTAACCACAGAGGAAGGTCACAGTAAGTCTGAAGTTTTCACCCCCTCAAAGACATCTTCTGTTTCTGTGAGGAATTCTGACACACTAAACTGAAAGATATGAGTAAAAATAAAATGCAATTTTCTAAGCGAAAAAGAAAAGATACGTAAACTAAATTAAAGAAAAAACAGCAGTTGAAGACATTAAAGATAACTCTGTTCTTATTTTCTAACATTATTCCTGAAGTCTAATGGAGCATATTTTAATGTTTTCAGAACATTGTGAGCCTTGTTTTTTTTTTTTTTTTTGTTACTGTCTCTTTAAGACCCTCCTCTTCATCCCTCTTCACCTCCATCACTCGGCAAAAGAAATCTGAAGCCTGCTTCAGGACGTCCAGTCGTCTCTCCAGCAGTCGGAGAAGCAGCGACCATCCCTCCCTCAGAGACGCCTTCATCGCCTCGGTCAACTCCTCCTTTTCCTCCTGCTTCCTCCTTCCATCCCTCCTCATCCTCAGTTTCTCCTGGTGTTTCTTTTCCACCATAGCCAACACTTCAGGCTCATGCTTCTGCAATAACATATTAACATATCAATAGTAAGATTGCTAATAAGTAATTGTTGATTAATGGTTTACTATATTAAAATTAGTCCAAATTCCTTAACTAATATCCGTTTTTAGATTTTAATGCTGTAGTTTGGCCGCCATCCAGCAGAGGGCACTGCTGATCATCATTAACGGGAGCCGTTCTTACAAAGAAATAAAGATGGCGGCCAGACTAGAACAGCAGGGACAGGTGTGCGTTCAAATGCACTTAATACGGTTGATTAAAAACTTACTGATGTGATAGAAAAGTGAGGATATGTGATGAATGATAAGCGGAGAGAATAATAGAGAGAAATTGTAATAAGGAAAAACAACATGATGCTAAAGCGAGGTTGATTTTAAGGGCTGTCGTGAGTCAATGCACTTCATGGAGCGAAGTTTTAACGTTCATTCAAGCAATAGATGGTACTTCTGTATTAATATCTCTCTGTTTATGGGAAATAAAGTTTTTCTCTTATTTCATTCTTTTCAAGTTTCATTTTTCTATCCAGAGATATTAGAGGTTCTTGTTTTGATTTACTTTATATATATTTTTAAGATTAATAAGGTGAGAAAACTACAACTTTCTGTTTATTCAGTCAGTATTTCGTACAACTGATACAAAATATTAACATTCAACAATATGCTTTATAAAAATTCAGCATATTATGAAGAATTGTGCCCTTTTGTGTAAAAACGGTCGACATCCTCTTGATCACAGAGAAAATTCAGGTTTTTAAGAAATGGCCGCTTATCAATTAATCGTTTGTCGATGTATGAGACCAATCAACTTTAGATTAACTCATTAATCGATATCTTTTATCCCCAACAGAGAGGCAGAGCGCCTCGATCAGAGTGTGTGAGTCCTTGTGGACCTGAAGTTTCTCCAGCAGCTGCTGCTGCTCCTGGATCAGGATGTGGTTTTCCTCCCGGTCCGATCCGATCTCACAGAGTCCTGGCTGGAACTGGACCAGCTGGAGGTGGATCAGAGAGCCGCTCTGCAAACACAAGCCAGAGACATTTTATTCATGACTAGTGTCAACTTCTTCTTTAATACTGACTATTGGCTGGAATAATAAAATCCCAAAAAATCAAGACCAAACAAACAAAACACATAATATCATCCGGTCCAAATCAGAACCAAAAAAAATGTTTGTTCTTCATGTCAAATTAAAAGTTAAGAATTTATTAATCTACATGTTTCATTTTATATTGAAACTGTTTAACAAGTTATTGCATGTTGATATGTTTATCTGTAGTTTGACTGTAAAGTTTTTGATAAAAAAAAAAAAAGAAAATCAGGAAAAACTCTGTCCTGTTTCTCTTTAAATCTCCATCTGACCTTACAGTTAGAAGCCCAGGCAGAGAGATGTTGGAGTAGGGGATGTGATCCATGAGCATGATGGGATAGAGTTGGTTTGAACTTACTCTTTCTCTGCTCTGCATCCATTAAGCCTTCTTTTCAACTCTTCTGGGATTTAGGGTCATAGTTCAAATATATTTGAACTTTTGAGATCATAATTGGCTGCTTGTTGCCATGGTTACACTACAAATCATAACAACTGTCCGAAAGTTAAAAAAGTAAGAGCAAAAACCCTTCCAGCTAAACAGCATCCAGAACCAGTGGGAATCCAAACATGTAATCAGTCAACTAACCAGTGGTGATCCCAGGGTGGGGGGCAAGGGAGCCAAGGCCCCCTCTTGAAAAGTGCTTGAGCCCCCCAAAGAATCATGTTCATTTTATAGAAAGACATACAGAGTCGTCTTATTAACTCAAGAAATAAATGTAAAACCTAATAAATAAACAAATAAATAATACAATTATATAATTTTAAAAATGTTTAGCTGTGGGCCCTTAAAATAAAAAAATAATTATGAACAAAAGTTTAGATAAAGGACAGATCAGAACTAACAGAGCTACTACAACATGCTGCCATTATGAACAGAGAACAAGGAATCAGAAATCAGATCTTCTTGTTGCGAGGCAACAGAAATATTTTATGTACGGATCAGAAATCAGTATCAATATGAAGCTTTATCAGCTGCGAATCTGAGACGCTGCGGTCTGACTCTGAATCTCTGCACGAGTGTTTGTGTTGGAGCATTCCTCCCTTGATACGGTATCTCTGGCATGTTGTCCAAAAACAGACACAGGGAGATGGTGTTAACACCCACACACACACACACGCACGCACGCACACACAGCTGACCTGGAGCTAAAACAGGAAGTGGCACGTGGAGCGACAGTGTTGGTCTACATGACCTCCACAGGGACCCAGAGAAAACAA
Organism: Poecilia formosa; assembly: GCF_000485575.1. Taxonomy (NCBI): domain Eukaryota; kingdom Metazoa; phylum Chordata; class Actinopteri; order Cyprinodontiformes; family Poeciliidae; genus Poecilia; species Poecilia formosa. The sequence goes on along the minus strand of NW_006800306.1, from coordinate 115,057 downwards.
CCTTTCAGCTAATAGCTCTAATGTCAGAAACTCATTTTTAATTGTTTAAAACATTATAAACTAAAAAATCTACTCAGTTAAAACATTTTAACGTTTAAACTCCCCACTAAAAGAAGTTTCAGTTCTCAGTAAATTAATATATTCTGTCAGCTAAAGACTTTATTTAATGCTTTGCCAGATAAAATGTTTTAATGTTTAAACAAACCAACAAAAACTGTTTTGTATCATTTCATTTAAAGCAAAATACTTTTAGTCTTGCTTTCATTCTCTAAACTCTGCTCTAAAATTATCAACAAATATATTTTTAATTATCTAAATTCACAGCCTGACAGCCAATAGATTTTAACATTTAAAACTGAGTCAGCCAGATGCTTTATTTAACTCAGATCTAAAAACACACTGCAAGCTAACAGATTTAAGGTGGACTGGTCTGTCAGTTAATAGTTTTATTTTATAAAAATAACCAAACTAATTCAGGCTTTCAGGAAACGTGCTGATAGTTCGTACCAAGAGGCTTATGGTCATTCAGCAAATGAGTTTAATGTTTTAAAGCTTGAGCTAACGTGACTTTTCAGACAACAGTATTAATATTTAGAAATCAAAATTAAAACTGTCTTTAATTTGATGGGTTTTACATTACACAGCAAGAATATTCAGGTTTTTCTTCTTTCCTTTTTTATATTTTAATACTAGAGTTATAGTCAGTCAGTTTATAACTGAATTGTTTTCAAGCCTGTTTGTCAACTTATTATGATTATTTTCCACTTAAAACCACTGAAAATAATAAAAAAACATTTTGAAACAGAAATGTGGGCTTAATGAAAACTAAGAACTGTTAAAGGTTATTTTAATCTGACAAATCAGCCTCAGTGGAACAATTAATATTTATTGAGTATGACTGTGTTTTATACTGTGGAGTTTATAGTCATAGTTTAGGAATTTTGTGTTTTAAAAGCTGAACATTTTTATCCTTTAAGTATGTTACTTTACAGTCTATTTATATGTTTAAAACTTTAAACTCATATTAAACCTAAACTAAGAAAGTGAATGATTAGTAACAACTTCAGATATAATTTGTCCAATTATTTAGATTTTGGAAACATTAGATGAAGGTTTTTCTCCCTGATTTGTTGTATTTTAACTCGTCTCTGTATATAAATTAAAGGACATTAATTGGACCATGAATGTCTGTATTTCTGTTACCTGGAGGACAGAAGCAACAATCTGGGTCCGGCCGGCCTGGATGGCGATGGAGCTCAGAGTCGTGAAGGACGCTTTGCTGCTGCTGTCCTCTTGTCTCTGACGTCCACATGTCTCTTCACTTTCTTCTGTTTTCTCAGTCGTCATGAGGAAACACTGAAACCAGTCTGTTGCTGGTTGAAGAGAATAAAAATATTCTTCTCTTTCTCCTTGGATTCCTGTTAGTTTGTACTTCAAACATCCATCCTCGTTTCTTGTTTTTGCTCCAATATTTGCAGTCTGTCTGCAGTTGAAGTCGGACTAAACCAGAACCAGTTTCCCAGTATCTCCGGTTCTTGGTTGGTTTTTAAACACTGTTGCCAGAATCTCCTACAGAAACGCACAGAATAAGAATCTTAAAAAGTAAAAGTTGCACTGATTTTGTGGGAAATTGTTTAAAAAAAATTAAAAATTTCAGGACTGCTTCCTGCTACTTTAGTTTGTGAAATGATGTTCCCACAAATCTGTGGGAACATTTCAGTTCTGGAACTTTCTCCTGCCACAGAAAAAGAGGTGATGATTTCCAATATTTATAAACATAGCAATGATGAAAGTATATGCAGCTAACACTATACACTTATCAACAGAAGAAACAATGAAATAATGTGAAAATTTAGAGCAGAAAATCAGTCCCAGGTCATGTTTTAACATATTTAACCTGTTTTGGGCTCCATATATGTGCATTCCCATCTGCACATATATCCCTTTGAGAATTACTTCCCAGTAAAAGTCAAACACATTGAGATCAGTCACAGGATTCCTGCAAGACCTCAAAAAGTTATAACATCTTCAGTTTTAGTCTTAAATACGATCAGATCAGACTTCATTCAAGCTTTTTCTAGTTTGTTTACATGCCTGCTGGACTGAGCTACTCTGGCCAGGTGTCCAGCATCAGTTACCATGGCGACAGAGCTCAGAGGAAGTAAAGCAGCATCCTGTTGGATCTTAAGTTGCCTCTCTAATAACAATAACGCAATAAAATCTGTTTTTCAGAGAAAATATTAACGACATAAAATAAAAACTGATTATTATGTAGCAACATTTATCCTAATCTCGCTTTAAACTATATTTGTTTAACATTTATGATCCCACATATCTATGTTACAGGCCTGCATCTGGTGTCATTTATTACATGTAAACTGAGATTCCAGTTAATTATCACTAAGATCCGCTTACAGCTGCTGGAGCCGCTACTGAACGCAACAAACCCAAAACTTTAAACAGTCCGAGGCCTGAAACCCACGCAGAACACATGGAACACGGTACCTGAGGCTCGGTGCTGCCGGTCCAAACGCTTTCTGGCTGAAAGTGGAACCGGAGCGGTGCGAGGGGAAGCGCGGCTGGAACAGCGAGGAGGGGCGACGGAGGTAAAAATAGACGAGGATTATCAGCGAGCTGAGTGACAGAGAGACATCTGCCTTCCATAAACAAACACTGCGCTCTGTGACACACACACACACACACACACACACCCCACCCACACACAGAGAAAACACACTGTAAACACATCAACGCACAATGAAGACATGAGGAACCAGAACCGAACTCTACTGACTTGGAATATAGTAACGGCAAAAAAAAAATAATAATAATAATACTGACTTTTAAAATAAGAATTCTACGACTGCGTATTAGGACCATTGTAAATAGAAAAAATAGGGCTGAATCTCCGTTAAAAAAACTCAGAAATTTTCCAGAAAAAAAATAAGGACAAGGGTGACATTTGCAAGAAAAAAAATTCAGAAATGTTATTAATCCAAGAAATTTTCTAGAGAAAACACGGACATTTTTGAATTTGAAAGATCAAAATTTTGCTAGGAAAAACTAAAAATTTGAGATTAATCTGTTATTTTCTAGTACAAAAAACTTGTAAATTTCTGACTTTGAAATGTTAAAAATATTCAGAGTTCCAAGTCAAAACAATTGACTTGAAACTCAGAAATTTCCAAGTTTTTTTTCTAGAAAATATCTGAGATCAATATTTCAAAATTTTTTTGGCAGAAATATACTTAAAAAAATTATAATAGGCATACTACAATGATGTAGAATTCTGATCCATTCTGATTTTAATCTCAGTCTCAAATTTATTTAAATTGTTTACGGACAAAATCTAGTAAATCTTCCCAAAAAAAATTGGGACTGGATTTCACCGGGGACAAAGTGCAGGTTCACAAAATATATAAAATAGAAAGATCATTACGTGATCATTTTCATGTGGTAATAATTGCCGTACACCTAAGAATGGCCTTTTAAAATCAGAATTCTGAGATAAAAAGCCAGAATTCTTTTTGTTTTTAGGCCCCAATGCTCTTCCGTAGGAGTCTGTGTCTAACACCAGCAGACATGAACCAGCTGCAGCTGCTGGCAGGAGGTTAGGCTCTGGTCTCAGGTGGAGCTTCTCTTTTCACTCTGATGATTCACGATGCAGGAAACTGGAAACAAAACAAAAATGTTCTGTGTTGTTGGGACTGGGACAGATGTTTCCAGCTGCAGACAAAAAACAGGTTTGTATCAAACGTTTGGGTCTGTGCTGCAGAGGAAGCTGCAGTTTGAGAGAGATCGTTCAGTCATCCATGGTCACATTCAGCTGATAAAACACATTTTAAAACTTTACAAAAGACAAACAAATAAGAAACCCACTATTAGGTCAAAATATTATAAATGACCACATGTAGGTTAAAGATGTGGATAAAACTGTTGATATAATTTCGGAAAAGCAAAATATTGGTTTGGGGTTTTAGGACAACAGAAAAATTTTAATTAAAGCTGAACAAACATGATGATGGGATCCTGAACTTAGCTTTTTTTTGTTTTTGAGTATGAGTAACTGAATCAGAACATTGAGTCGGTCCGGTGCTGAAAGACCCGTCAGTGGTCACCAAGAATGGACCAGAATCAGAGGAACCATTGTTTACTGAGGGAAACTAAACCAGTTGAGAACTGGGATGAGAACTGGACCCAGTTTGGTGGTGATGTCTGCACACTTCCTGAATGAGCTGAAAGTTTGAGTTCAAACCTGAATTTGATGGATTCATTTACTAACACAAAAAAATGAAAACCACAAACATCCTCACTTATAAAACCTTTGGTTTATTGAGCTGCTTACAAAAAAATAAATAACATTTAAAATAAACAAACAAAAAAAACCCCAACAAGTATTCAGGTGAGAGTTCGTTAGCTGTAATGTTTGGTCTCGTCTGATTGGTCAACGTTAAATAACGACTCACTGTAGGCAGAATCTGTCCAATCAGAAATCTAAGCTGCTCAGATATGAAGTCTTTTTGGTCGTGTGCTATGATTGGCTCAGAGACAACCTAAGGTCCTCCTCCCTCAAGCTGCGGTCCAATCGCTGCGTCTCAGACTCCAGGACTGCTGGGATTGGACGGCGTGAGACGGCGTCCAGCGAATTGTTCAGGTCCTGCCTCATCGAGAGCAGCCATTCGCTGTTTCTGGACGACTGCTCAATAAACTCCGCCTTCTGCTCCTGCTCCACCGCCAGCGAGATGCGGAGACGATTCACCTTGAATGTGCAGACATGATGACATCATCAGCATCCACCTGACCAATCAAAACATTAAAACTCTTCTTCTGTGGTGATCTCACCTGGTCCTCCAGCTCCCTCACGGTGCGGTCCACGTCAGCGGTGTTCTCAGATGACTGAACACACACCACCACACACACACCTGTTAATCACACGGAGTCGCAGCTGCTTACCTGAGAAGCCTCGTCACACAGACTCACCTGTCTCGCCTGAGTCCTGGAGCTGAGTGAAAGCTGCTGCTGGAGCCTCGATCGTTCCTCCTCCACCTGACAGACAAAAGGCCCACAAATTTACAAAAACCACAAAACACATCAAAGCAGGACTTTTAGTATCTGTGTTTGTGAAACTGTGGTTGGAAGTTTCCATCCACTCATCACAGACATGAACCGCCGCCCTCAAACGACAGGAAACTGGTCAGGAGCTACAGGAACAACATTCCAGCCTGCTGTGAGCTGCTCACCAGTCAGTCTCTTCAGGAAGTTGCAATCGCAACTATTAATGAAAATTCACTCATCACTGACTGCAACTTTTTAAAAAAGGTCCAGTAAAATCTGTAACTTTAGGCCTGGAGGGGGTGACAATTTCAACACCAGTTATTAATGTCTCCAAAAAATAAACAAAAAAAGGAAATATTGTGATGTCGAAATTAAACTTACTAAAAGACATTTAAAAAATATTAGAGTGGGTTTATATATGAACTGAAGCCTGTATGTATTAAATTAACTCCAGAATAAATGCACCCTTGTGCCTCAATTTCAGTTTACATTCCTAGAATGGAAAACCAAGAGCTCCATTAAGAGCCCAGGGTTAAAGTGCTAATGGTGGAGATGAGGGTGGGCACCTGTTTCAACGTGTCTTTGAGAACACTTCTGTCTTTCTTCAGCTTGTCTTTCAGGCTTTCCAGACGGGAATTCTTCTTGTCCATCCGTTTTTGGTTCAGCTCCAGTTCAGCCACCTGGTGCTGCAGGATCAACAGTCTGTCACTCTGAGGACACACATTTCTCTCAAGGTCAATCAGGACAGCCAGGTGTAAGCGTGTAACGACAGAGGTCACCTGCCCTTAACCCAACCAATCAGACGCTGCACTGACCTCCTCTGACTGAGGAACCGCCCCGGGGTTCTGCTCCTGTTGGTGCACTCTCTCCCTGTAGCCAATCATGGCTGACTCTGTCCGCTCCAGGGCCATTCGGACCCGGTCCCTGTCTGCCTCCAGCTGCTTGTTGCTCTGAGTCAGTATGTAGAGCTGATTCTTCTGCTCCTCTGTCAAGGCTTTGCACTTGTTCAGCTCGGTTTGGCTCTCTTGCACCTCCATTCTCGCTTTCTCTACCTCCATCTCCTTCTTTTCCACCCTGGACCTCCACTCTGTCTCCACCTCCTCCTGTTTCCTCCGCAGTATCTGGACTTCTGTATTGAGAGCATTCAGCTTCACCATCTGCTCTTTCTCCACCTCTTCCACTCGACTCTTCCACTTCTTCTCAGCCTCCTTCCTCCTCTTCTCTGCATTGTCCAGCTCCTCTAACATCTCACTTTTTCTCCTCTTCAGGCTCTTAACTTTGGCTCGCAGCTCCTCCAGCTCTCCTTGCTTATCCAGCTCCTCAATGGCCACCTTCTGACTCTCCTCTCTGATTCTGTCCATCTCCTTCTTCATCTCCATCAGGGCGGTCTTCAGACGTTCCCCCTCAGTGTGGCTCTCCTACGCGAGGAGTCAAAGAGATAAACAGGGTTTCTGCAGGTTTCACAAACTCAAATTTAAGATTTTTTAAGACCATTGTGAATGAAATGTAAGACTTGTACCTCTATAGAAATGTACGAACTTTGTCAATAAGTTTGCACTGAAAAAGATGGAAAAAGCTAGCTAGTTAGCTATGTAAAAAATACATAGACTATCTATTTAAATATTTGTGTTAAGGCATAATTTAAGACGTGATTAAAATAATAAGGCTAACTTACTTTTCAAAAATGAACTTAATCCATTTAAAGGTCTTCATTTTAGGTAAATAAATGTGAGACTTTTTAAGGATTCACAGACAGGTCAAACATGATGGCCTTAGACTGTCACCCTGTCCAGCAGGAGTCACTGTACCTTCAGGAGAACCTCCAGCTGGGACATCTCCTTCAGGGCCACCCTAAGCCCATCCTTCAGCTCCTGGTTCTGCTCCTCCTTCTCCTTCAACTCCTTCTGAGCTTGTTGCTGGCTCAGGCTCAGATTCCACATCTGAAACAGAAACCAGAGTATCACAAGCCTGGCAGGCCGCCTGGCTTGGCTTGGCTCCCACCAGGCTTAACGTTGCTTGTTGATTCATTTTAAATAGTTTTTTTTTTTAATACACCAGTAACAGTGGTGACAAAGATGGGTTTGTTGATACATTGAAAATAGCAGAAGCCGGGGCTGTGCACCTGTCCCAGGTGGCCGCCTTTCACTCAAACTGTGTGATTTGAAAGGTGATCTTGCAGAGCAGGTTCACCTCTACCGTCAAGGTAAGTATCAAGTACAAAAGCTCAACACAAATTGTGAACATAGTTGTGTTTTTAAAGGTTTGTGTTAAGTGTTCAGTGAGAATATGAGCGCATGTATCTTTGTGAATGAAGAATGATGTGTGGTGTGTGCATTTATGTTTCACATGCTCGCTCAATAAGTGCTTGGGTCTGTGTCTGCACTGCAACTTCATAAAGTTGATGTAAATGAACCACATCATTTACATCAACAGGCCTTTTTCATTCAGTGTTTTTTGTAAATACTGCATTGGTTTGGATAAATAACAACCAATCTCAACCAGTAAATCAAAATCCTGTATGCAGCAGCATACTAAAAAAAAGAAAATACTTCATACAAAAAAATACAGTGAATATTTTATCCTAAGAAAATTTTGTTAAGCATATAAATACTTATTACCCATTTTAGATTTTTTGTTACTTGTTTAAATGTGACCAAAGCTGGTCCGGTGTTGCACGGTGCCTTGAGCAGAACATGATTTAAAGCCCTTCTTCCTGTTAAGAAAATCACCACCACTAACACTTTCACTGCAGATTTGGTGGAATCTGGGACATGGAGGCATGTTTGAAAATGGGCTGCACAGTTGGTAGAGCTGTTGCCTTGCAGCAAGTAGGTCCTGGATCTTTCTGCATGGAGTTTGCATGTTCTCCCTGTGCATGGTGGGTTCTTTCCGGGTACTCCGGCTTCCTCCCACAGTCCAAAAACATGACTGTCAGGTTAAATGGTTTCTCTAAATTGCCCCTAGGTGTGAGTGTGTGTGTGTGGATGGTTGTCTGCCTCTGGGTTGCCCTGTGACAGACTGGCGACCTGTCCAGGGTGACCCCGCCTCTCGCCCGGAACGTTAGCTGGAGAGGCACCAGCACCTCCTGACCTCACTAAGGGACAAGGGTGTTAGACAATGGATGGATAGGTGAAAAATTGTGATGCGTTCAATAGTTTTTTGACGCGTCGTAGTTTTATAAGGTGAACCATTTTGGGACCTAAAGGTAAATACTGTAAAGTTGATTGATGTTCCGTTAAAGATCCACTTGCTGATTATTTAGTTGTGATTTAACTTGAGGGGAAAAAAAATTATTTAAATTGAATTTTTGTGTTTGCCTTTGTTAAGACTAAGTTGTATGTTGCGCATTATAATGTTTTTCAGTAACTCTACTGTAGTTATCTCGTCATATTTTAAAATTTCCTTTTAACTTTTATCATTTTTTTAACTTAAAAACATGGCGGACCGCCCAGCGCCCCGACCACCAGACTTAGCTAGAAACCCTGAATGGATTTCACCTCCTCAGCATCTCCTGCTCCTCCCTGGGTTGTTTGTGTACCTGACTCCGCAGGGAGCTCAGGCTCTCCTCCTTCACCTCCACGTTCTGCTGAACACCTCTCAATTCCTCCTGCGCCTCCTCCCTCCCCTGGCGCTCCTTCTTTGCTTCCTCTTTAAGATCCGAGACGTCTTCTCTACTTTTCTTCAGCTTCTCTTGCATCTCCAGCTTCTCCTGCTGCTCCTTCTGGAGCTCCTCTTTGAGCAGTGACACCTCCTCTTCACTCCTCCTGTGGGCCTCCTTTACAGTCCCCACCTCCATCTCTGTCCTTGTTAACTTCTCCTTCATCTGCTCCTTCTCTTTTTTCACCTCCTCAGTGAGCAGTTTTAATGCATCCTTGGTTGTCCTAACCTCTTCCTCCACCTCCTCCTTCCTCTTCATCAGTTCATCTCGGATTTTCTCCCCCTCCTGGAGTTCCTTCACCAGCTCCTCTTTGAGTTCAGACACCTCCTTCTCAAATATTCGGAGCTTCTCCTGCTTCTCCTCCTTTTCCTTCTGCTCTCTAATCACCTCCTCTCTGAGAATTGTCACCTCCTCCTCAAACGTCCTCAATTTCTCCTGATTTTCTCTTTGCTCCTTATTCATCTCGTCTCTTAGTGCAGACACCTCCCTTTTGCTACTTATCAGCTCCTCCAGTACCTCCTCCATCTGCCTCCTCTCTGCCTGCGCTATTTGGTTGATCATCAGCTCCTTTGACATCCACTCCTCCTCCCTCCTTCTAAGCTCCTCCCGCGCTGCTTCATGGGCCGCCTCCTGCTCTTTTTGCTTTCTTTGAATCTCCTCTCTGAAATTCTTATCAATCTCCTCCATCAGTCTCCTCTCCTCCTTTTCTCGTCTCCTCTCCCTCTGCATCTCCTCTCTGAGAGCGGCCATATCCTTTTCAAAGCTCCTCAGCTGCTCCTGCTTCTCCTCCTTTTCTCTTTCCTCCTTATACAGGTCTTCTCTCAGTTTAGACACCTCCCTTTTACTCTTAATCAGCTCCTCTTGGAGCTCCTTCATGTGCCTCTCCTCCTCCTGTGCCTTCATGATACTCATCAGCTCCTTTGACCTCCACTCCTCCTCTCTTGATCTCAGCTCCTCCTCCTTCTCTATTTGCTTTCTTTGGACCTCCTCTCTGAGCTCAGATAGCTCCTCTGTCTTCCTCTGCACCTCCTCTGTAAGACCTGTCACCTCCATCTCCTTACTCTGTAGCTCCACCAGCAGTCCTGCCTTCTCCTCCTCCAGCTCTATCAGTCTGGATCTCCTCCTCTCTGCCTCCAGATGAAGCTCTTTCTCAGCTAACAGTTGCTCCTTTTGCTCCTCTTTCACCTCCCTCAGTTCCTCCTCCAGTCTTCTCAGTTTCTCCTCTTTCATTCTTAGAACATTACTCTGTTCCTCCATTTCTTTTAGCTTCCCTTCTTGCTCCTTCGCCTCCTTCTCCTTTGCTTCCAGTCTGTCCTCTAACCTCCTCCTCTCCTCCCTCACTGTGTTCAGCACCTCCTTCTCTTTCTCCAGTTGCTGCACCACTTCCTTCACCTTCTCCTCATTCCTCCTGCTCTTCTCCTCCTCAATCCTTCTACACCTCTCCCCCTCTCTCACCTCCTCCTCCCTCTCCTCCAGTGTTGCCCTCAGCTGCTTCACCTCCTCTACTCTATCTTTAACAACTTTGTTGAGTTTTTTCTGCTCCTTTAAACTCATGTCTGCCTTCTCCTTCCACTCCCTCACCTCCTCCTCCTTCTCCTCCAGCGCTGCCTTCATCTGCTGCACCTCCTCTTGTCGCTCCTTGATGACCCTGTAGAGCTTTCTCTCGTCCTTGGAGCTCGCCTCTGCCTTCTCCTTCCACTCCTCCTCTCTCTCCTCTAGCGTGACCGTCAGCTCCTGCACCACCTCTTGTAGCTCCTTATTGATCTTCTGCAGCTTTTTCACCTCCTTATCACTGTGCTCTGCTGTCTGCTGCCACCTCCTCAGCTCCTCCTGCAGCCTCTCGCAGACCTCCTCCTTCTCTCTGACCTTCTTATTTGCTCCCTCTTTATTGGCCTGAGCCTCCTTCAGCTCCTTGATGTGGGAGGAGATCATTTTCTCTTTTTCTCCTTTCTCCTTCTCGAGGAGTGCCTGAGTTTCTATCAGCAGAGCCCCCAACTGCTCCTCCTGCACCTCTTTCTCTTTCAGTTTGTGACAGACCGCCTGCCGCTCCCATTCTCCTTCCTCCTTCTCCTTCTCAGTCTGCCTCAGGCTCTCCTTCAGCACCTCCACCTCCTCCTGTGTGGCCCTCAGCTGCTTCACCTCCTCTGCTCTCTCCTTAACTATCTTGTTGAGTTTTTTCTCCTCCTTCCCACTCAGCTCTGCCTTCTCCTTCCACTCCCTCACCTCCTCCTCCTTCTCCTCCAGTGCAGCCTTTAGCTGTTGCACCTCCTCTTGTTGCTCTTTCATGACCTTGTTGAGCTTTTTCTCCTCTTTCACCCTCACATTTCCCTTCTCCTTCCACTCCTCCTCTCTCTCCTCTAACACTCCTGTCAGCTTCTGCACCGCCTCTTGTAGCTCATTATTGATTTTCTGGAGCTTTTTCACCTCCTTATCACGGTGCTCTAATGTCTGCTCCCACATCCTGACCTCCTCCTGCAGCTGCTCACAGACCTCCTCCTTCTCTCTGACCCTCTTATTTGCTCCCTCTCTCTCAGCCTGAGCCTCCTGCAGCTCCTTGCCCAGGAAGGTTATCGTTTTCTCTTTTTCTCCTCTTTCTTGCTTCTCCTTTTCGAGGAGCGCCTGAGTCTCTGTCAGCAGAGCCTCCAGTTGCTCCTCCTGCGCCTCCTTCTGCTTCAGTTTGTGGCAGACTGCCTGCCGCTCCCGTTCTTCTTCTTCCTTCTGCTCCTCAGTCAGCCTCAGGCTCTCCTTCAACTCCTCCACCTCCTCCTCTCGGTCCCTGACGGCACTGATCTGTCGCTCCAGGCCGCGCTCCCTCTTCTCCACCTCCTCCTTCATCTCTTCATACTCCTCCTGAGCCACGTTCAGCCTCACCTTCAGGAGCTCCACCTGCCCTACTTTCTCTTTCAGCTGCTCCTCCAGCTCCTCCTTCTCCTCCTGCTGTTTCTCCCTCCGTCTCCTCTCCTCCCCCTGTAAAAAGGAGATTTCTTTTCTCAGCCTGCTGATTTCCTCATCCGCCACAGCTCTCTCTCTCTGCCTCTCCTCCTCCTCACTCCTCAGCTGACAGAGCTCTTCCTCCATTGTTTTCTTTTCTGTTTCCAGCTTCTCGATCCGTTCGCACAGAGCCTCCGTCTCTAAATCCCTCTGGTTCTCCTCCTCTCTCCTCTTCACCTCCTCCTCTTCTAGACTGACCTCTTTCCTCTTCGCTTGCTCCTCCAGTTTGTCCTTCTCTACCTCGACTCTCTGCAGTCTCTCCATCGTGAAGCTGATCTCAGTCTCTCCCTCTGCCACCTCCTCCCTCAGTTTCTCCACCTCTCTCTGCCTCTCCTCCACCTCCTTCATCAGTCCCTCGGCGCGCCTCCTCAGGGCCTCCATCTCTCCATCTCTCATGCCGAGCTCTTTGTTCAGAACTTCTCTATCTTTCTGCCACGACGACTCTTCCTCCTTCCTCTTGGCGTCTTCCTCCGTCCACCTGGTCTGCAGCTCCTTCACCTCCTCCGTCAGCCTCTCCATTTCTACATTCAACTCTCTCTTTTCCTCCAACATTCTTTCCCTTTTCTCCCTCTCATCTTCTCTTCTTGCCGTCTCTCGCTGCAGTTCTCCTCTCAGACACTCGATCTCACCTTCAGACAGACAGAAACATTAAATCACAACCAGACTTCTTTCCGTTTTCCTCTCTGAAACTTTCTAAATAAATCTACAGGAGGAGTTTCAATTTCTTTCTCTCTCACTTGAACAGATTCCGTACTTTTGATTTTCAGCAGATTGATTCGAAACAGATTCTTTATTCCAGAAGTCTTCAACGTTGGGGTCGTGACCCGAGTCAGCAAAATGCCATGAAGTTCCTAACAACCGGCACAGCTGGCCCCAATGTTGAAGACCTTTAACTGCTTTTTTTAATCCAGTTTCAGTTTTTGTTCCTGGCCGTTGATTAGACCTTTGACCTGTGACCTCTGACCCATGTGATGAACCAGCGACAGCAGTGCTCTCTCTGACTGACCCTGTAAGATGGCTTTGGCCTGCTGCAGCGTACAGATGTGTGTGTTCTGCTGACATCTGTCCACCTCAGACTGGGAGAGCTGCTGCTGCTGCAGGCGGAGCTTCAGGTGGAGGTTCACCGACACGGACCTGCAGGAGGAGCAGAGGAGCTGTGGTCAGACACTCCTGTTAGGAAGAGGAGGAGGAGGAGGCTGACGTCAGGTGTGTTCACTACCTCAGCTCCTGTAACTCCTCTTCCAGCTGCTCCTTGTATCTCCTCTGAACTTCCTGTTCCTCCTGCAGCTTCTTGCTTTCTCTCAGCAGCTCCTCCTTCTGTCTCTCCGTCTGATTCAGCTGCTCCTCGGTCTTCCACAGCTGTTCCTGCAGCTCCTTTAGCACCTTACGTACCAGGGTGTGCTGGGAGGATAACTGAGGAGCACAGAGGAGGCGTCAAACACGATGCAGGTCAACATGAGTCACATCAGCGTGGGGCTTTGAGACATGGCTTAAAAATAAAATCTGATTCAATTTTCTCATTTTAATCGATATTTATTTTTCTCACTTTCTCTTCTGAAAAAAAAAAAAAATACAAATACGCGAAAATATTTTCAGAAAGTGGATGTTGTTTTAAAAGATGTTTTGAGTTGCCTGACAGCATATTAGGGCCAGGATGAGAGGATTTTAGTTTAATTATGAAAATTTAATAATTTTACTAGCAAATAAAGACACAGTTTTACCTGAATAAACATCTTAAAATTACAAGAAAAAAGCTGTTTTAATAAGAAAAAAAGTTAACATTGCGACCACCTCAACCTGTGTGGTTCTGTCTTATAAAAACATACAAGGTTGTTTCAAAATCTTCCTAATGATAATCAATTGTTATAAAGTGTTAATTAAGTATTTTTAAGTATAATGGCAAAAGATGCTCAACATTCTTCCTTTATTTTTCTGTCATAATTCTCATAAGATTACTACTTTTTTTCTCCAAATATTACAATTTAATTCTTGTGATTAAAACAATCTTAGCCTGAAACTCATATTGTGTTGTAGAGTTGACCTGAGTTCAAACTCCAAATAAATACAAGTGTAAAATATGCATGTCAAACAAGATGAAATCACTCTGAACTATGGAAACCCAAGGAGTGAATTGGTGAAAAAAATCCCAAAATTTCAAAAGTTAAATCTACCAAACTAAGAATAGAATGAAATTGATTTAATGGATGACTCTCCAGCCCTACATCAGCCTGGTTTCCTGTTTACCTCGTCCAGCTGCTGATCTGTGGTCTTCTTCTCCTCCTCCAGGGAGGCCAGCTCCTTCTCCTTCTCCTCCAAGTTTCTCTCCAGGTGTGAGCGTCGCTCCTTCAGCTGATGGATGACGTCAGCGTCCGTCTCCGACTGAACTCTGAAGAGATTTGATTTGTCGGACCAAAACACTAAGAGTGGAGGTTCATCTCCAGGACTTGAGACTCACCTCAGGAGGCTGCACTCACTCCTCACACTTTTAATGTCTCTCTGCAGACCGCTGACCTCTGACCTCAGAGTCTGCAGCTTTGACTGGGTGTCTGACAGCTCTGTCTCCAGCTGAAACAAACATGACCGGAGAGATGTGATGAAGCTATGGGAAGCTGCCCTGGAGCCTCTGAGCCAGGCAGCAGAGAGTTTTACCTTCAGCAGCTGCATGTTCAGATCTCGTTTGTCTGTGGCCAGAGACGAGTTCAGAGCCGACATTTTCTCCAGGGCGTCCCGCGTCTCCTGCACCTCCCGTTTCAGCAACGTCTCTGAGGAGGAGAGGTGCAGCACGGACTCCCTGCACTGAGCAGAGAGCGCCAGCAGGGGGCGACAGAGAGCGGCACCACCAGTAAACACAGGGTTAAAATGAACAGCTGACTTCCACTGAACACTCAGAGACATTCAAACCTTCTGCAGGGCTTCTCTGGCATCAGCACCTTCTTCTTCTGCTCTCTGCCTGTCCAGCTGCTCCCTCTCCAGCATCACCTGCAGGTTGACCAGCAGCTATTCGTTTCTATCCTGCAGATGTGAGTTATCTGGGTAATAAAACTGGAAGCAGAGTTTCTACCTTCAGGCTGTGGATCTCAATCCGCTGCTGAGTTTCTCTCTCTGACAGCTGGACATTCTCCAGAAGCTCCGCCTCCACCCTGCAGCAAAGAGAGCAGCTGTAAAACCAGAAAGGACAGCAGAACAAGGGTTGGGGCATAAACCAATTTTAATAATTAAACCAAAATTTTAGTATTTGAAGATTGGAACCGTTTTCACAGATGCACTCCTTGGGTCTCTGTAGTTCAGAGTGATGTCAGCAAACTCAGGGTGGCCATCTTGTTTGACAAGTGTGTTTTACAGTTTCTATTTATGACCTCTACGACGAAGTATAAGGATCAGGCTAATTCTCTTAATTACGAGAATAAAGTCATAATATTACAAGAATACAATTGAAATATTAGGAGAATTAAGTACAAACCGGATTCCAAAAAAGGTGGGACACTAAACAAATTGTGAATAAAAACTGAATGCAATAGATGGCAGATCAAAAGTTTAATCTGAGTAAATGAAACATTTTAAAGGAAAAATATGTTGATTCAAAATTTCACAGTGTCTAAAAATCCCAAAAAGTTGGGACAAGTAGCAATCAGTGGCTGGAAAAAGGAAACTGAACATATAACAGCTGGAAGACCAATTAACACTAATTAGGTCAATTGACAACATGATTGGGAATAAAAAGAGCTTCTTAGAGGGTCAGTGTCTCTCTGACATTCCTATTTCTAAACTTGAGAAACTGGTCTCTCTGTCCCCAGACGTCTGAGTGTTGTAAGAAGAAGGGCAGATGCCACACAGTGGTAAAAATGGCCTTGTCCAACTTTTTTGGGATTTGTTCACGTCATGAAATTTTGAAACAACATATTTTTGTTCTATTGTGAATAAAATATTAGATGTTTGCACCTCCACATCATTGCATTCAGTTATTATTCACAATTTGTTTAGTGTCCCAACTTTGTTGGAATCTGGTTTGTAGTAATTTTATGAGGAAGAAAATAAATAGTTAATTATCCAAACTTTCTCATTAAAGTCTTGCTAATATTCTGACAGGTTTTGTCATTCAACTCACAGAAGAAATTATTTAAATAAAAGACACTTTTTGAAAATGTTTCCTGTGACTTGTAATTTCATTTTTACAAAAGAAAGCAAGTCGAGAATTTTTTTTAAATTAAAATCAGATTTGGTTATAAAAAAACTGGAGACTTTATTTTTATGCCATATCACATTACATTAGCATCAGACAGGCTCACAGTTCCTACCTTTTTTGGATTGTTTTGTTTTTTTCTTATATGCTTCTGAGTAAAAGCAGGTCAATAATTGTGCTCCTACTTCCTCCAACAGTAAGAGCAACAGAAAAACTTAATTAATAAAAGGGAATATTTTTTACATGTAATATTTTTTGAGAAAATATCTGTTAAAATTACATCATAACAGAACCAGTTAAAAGCAGGATAAATAACAGAATATCATAATATCACACATGTCTCAGTAGAACCTGTTGCTACCGTTTGTATCTTTCTGCCTCCAGCTGTCGGGTTCTTTCCTCCAATCTGTCTCTCTCTCTCCTCAGTCTGTCGATCTCCCTCTTCATCTCCTCCTCTTTCATCTGCACCTCCTCCACCTGCAGACGCAGGGAGGTGGATGCCTCCTTCTCCCTGCCACAGAAACACAAATTTGATCAAACGGCTCCCTAAACTAAAAAGCGATAATAAATTAAACTGAGTTCATCCTGGGGAACTGATGATCCAGAATCTCAGAAAAGATAATCTCCTTCACTGAGGGAAGTGAAAGAAAGATTACGTGACGACTAATGAGACTGGTCAAAGTTAAATCAAAAACAGAAGCAACCAGCAGGGGGCAGCAGCTCGGTCACCTGCTCAGAGAGTCCAGTGTGTGTTTCAGTTCTTGCTGTGTGTTCCCAGTTTTCATGTCCAGCTGCTGTTTTTCTTCCTCCAGCTGTTTCAGGCGGAGCTTCAGAGACGTTTGCTCCTCGCTGAACCGCCGCAGACTTAGCTCCGCCCCCTAACACACAGACACACACAGACTGAGTCCTTGTCCACACTTAGCTGGGCCTTTATCTTGGTCTACTGGTCGAAGTGTGAATCGTGGAATGTAAATGGTGTGTTTTGGGCTTTGACCCTGTTTCAGTCACCAACCTGCAGCTCCTCGTGTTTCCACTGCAGCGTGCTCTCAGTCTGAGACAGAACCGACAGCAGGGAGGACGGATCCAGACTGAGGACGCTGTCCGTGGAGATGCTCGGCGTCTGGTTGCTGATCCTGCTCAGGGACCGGAACTGAAGACAAAACGTCCAGATGAACTGACGGGCCAGGAAGAAACAGAATCTGATTGGAGGAGAGGCTCACCATGCTGATGACAGCCTGACCGACCGAATGCAGCGTCCTGTCTGATTCCCTCAGCCGCTCCACCTCTGCCTCCGATGCTTCCCTCGCTCTGTCTGCCGTCTGCAGGGAGCGACTGAGTTCCTCGATCCTAACACACACAGATGGAGGGAGGTAAAGACCTGAGCCTCTCACACAACCTCCATACCCAACATGTCTTTTACCTTTGCTCCAGCTGGAACACCTCCACTTCACAGTGGAGCTTCAACTCCAGTGGCTTCTCCTCCTCATCCTCCTCCTCCTCTACTAAGGTGAATATCCCCAGGGGGAAAGGGGAGCGGGAACAAAGAGGAGAGCCTGAGACATCTGGAGGAGGGTGGATGAGAGTGGAGGATAGAGGAGGAGATGAGTATGATGGAGGAGGAAGGTGAGAGGAGGCGGGTTTGATCTGAGGGGCACTGAGCCTCAGTGAGGAGCAGAAGGAGTCACAGCTGCAGAGGAGAGACGAGGAGAGTCTGGAAAACTCCGCCCTGAGCTGCCACAGATCCCTGCAGGAAAACGTCCACAAGAAGAGGCTGAAACACCAAACTGACCTCTGACCTCAGGGTTCGCACACTTCTCCCATAGTAAAAGTCAAGCACTTTCCAAGCAGTTTCATGGTTAGTTTTCAAACTTTTCCATGACCACACTTTGGTTTCAATTCACTATTATATGACATAACTTATAGATGTGCAGAAAAAAAATTCATTCTCTAGAGAATTGTAAATCCTCGTCTGTTAATTCTGAATCAATTTAAAATGATCAAAATTTGATTTTAGTCAGCATGAGACTGATGGAATTTGATACAGTATGGAGCCTTATAAAGTTGTTTTAAATAAATGTTTAACTTGTTTACAGTGTCTGCTCTTCCTGTGAGTTACATCATTTAAACGGAATCTTTGGACTGTTTGAATAGAAACATTGATTTCTGAATTAAAAATTGTTTCAGAATCAAATCATGACCCTAAAAGTCTGAATGGAATTGCAAAACACTGAAAGATTTGGATCTTTAATTGTTTATTGTTGTAAATAAAAATGTCTTGTGATGATAACATCCTATAGCAGGGACAGGGTAAACTAAATACAACATTTTAAGTCTCACATAAAATTATTTTTGTACTTCTAACTGACCTAAAACAAGAAAGTCTGATATGACTTTTTTTTTTAATTTTTTTTAAGAAAATATATGGTTTCAGCTGTAAATTATGTTTACAATAAAAATGTAGGCTTTTAATAAAAGGGTAAATTGGACTTTATTACAAAACTGAGCAGGTTGCATATCAAGAACCTTCCAAGCCTTGAAAACACTTAATTGAAATTCAAGCATTTTCAAGGGTTTAAAGCAGCCATGTTGCTTTAACTGTAGGAAGTGAAACCATGATGATGTCAGAGGTCACATGACTGAACTGACCTGTCAGCAGCTGTTCTCAGCTTGTGACAGTGTCGCCTCAGATCAAGTACAGATTTCCAGAGTGACAGCAGCCGGGCCTGCTGCTGACTCATGTGACCCCACCGACACTAAACACACAGAAACACACACGTACACACACACACACACACAACCTGTTGGTTCGATTTGTTCTGATTTGAACATCAAAGTTTATATCCAACGATCCTCAAACCTCTTTCTCTCTCTGACAGTCGGCCTCTTTCTGCTCCACCTCCTGCACGGCTCTCGTCCAATCAGCAGTCAGCTTCCTGAGGTCTTCTGCCAGCTCCCCGTTGGTCTGCTCTGATTGGCTGAGCTGGTGGCGAAGGAGAGCGTTGGTGTCAGCCAGACTGGCAGACCTGAGGGGGGAAGAGATCATGAGCTTTGTGATTGACTCCGACCGCCTGGAACACGCACATACACACACACACACACACGCACACGCACACACGCGTGCGTGCGCACACACACACACACACGCACACGCACACACACACACACACACACACACACACACACACACACACACACACACACACACACACACACACACACACACACACACACAAATGCCTACCTCTGCTGTTCCTCCTCCAGACTGATGAGGGCGCTCTCCAGAGACTGGCTGTGCTCATCTCTGATTCTCCGCTGTAAAACAGAATGACATCTGAGCGTCTGTGGTTCTGCTGTATCTAGGAGGTTCTGTGGTACCGCTGAGGTCCTGGACTGACCTCAGAGATCAGAACCCTGGAGTGATTTTCCTGCATATGCTGATCCAGACGGTGACACCGCTCCTTGTACTCGATCACCTACAGAAAAACAGACGAATCTTGAACATTATCTCCATTTTCATTCAGTGTGGGTGGAGTCAAGGTCCACTGTTCAGTCCCTCCAAGATGTTGTGATGTTTTTTTGTGCTTGCTTTGGCCTAAAATTGCAGATTTCACAGCACGTTTTCAAAAAGTTGCACGTTTTTTAAGCTTTATTTTTCCTGAAATTGCAACATGTTGCAAATCTTCCTTTTCCTTCTGTTTTCTAGTCAACTTATTATCCCTCTGTACCTGAGAAGAACCAGCAGCTGGTCGCTGGTCTAATGTCTCCTCCCTGACTCTTTGCTCTTTCTATTGAGACAATAAAAGATTATTTCTAAATATGTGTACCAGTGGGCACAACTTCTGTAAAATTAAAGATGATTTGGTTTATTCTTAGCATTACCCAACTAGCTAGCACCATAACCTAAGTTAGAACATTAGTATTCTTGTTCACAAGCCAAGTATAATATATTGGCATGGATTAACCACCCTCACTCATTTTACATGGTTTGTTTGAAGGAAAACTCTGTATAAATATAGACATACAGAACATCTCAAAATGGCTTTGTAGAAACTAAAAATAAAAATAAAAAAAGGTAAATGTTGCAGGTAGCGTCACAAGTTTTCATCTTGCAGGTTCGGCTTTCAAGAGTGATTGTGGAACATGGAGTTAAATTGAAAAGAGGCTACAGGGATTGGTCAGAATACACATACACCCACAGGTGATTGGTCAGATTTGCTGTAAATTTGCGATGATTGGTGAAAATTGCAAGTCAGCGCAAAATTTGCGAATGATGACTGAATTTGCATTAATAGTTGCGATCGCAACATCATGTCTTCCTGGAGGGACTGAATGTTTGACTTGAGATGCAGAATGAGCTGTTTCTGCTCCACAGCGCCCCCTATGGCCTCACCTTGTTCTGCAGACGGTGGATCAGCAGCGCCTGTCTGGCCTCCCTCTCCCTCCCCTCCTTCAACTTCTTTTTCCACCTCCTCTGTTCCTCATCAAGCAGGGACATTGAAGGATTCAGAGTCTGACAAAGCTGGGGAGAGAAACATTTTGAGAACGATTATCTCCTGCTGATCACCTGAGCCCCACCGGGTGATCAGCCCCCTCACCCTGTCCGTCAGAGCTTTGCTCCTGGACTCCAGCTCCTCCTTCTCAGCTCGGCTCTCCGCCAGATCCTCCTGCAGTCGACACACCTCCACCTCCAGCTCCGCCTTCTGCTGCTGCCAGCCATTCAGCAGCTTTGACTCCATGCTTGGAAAGAGAATAGGGTTCATCGTCTGTGTTCAGCTGTAACTTTGTTTCCATGGGTTTAAATGGGTTAGCTCCCTCACCCCCCCTTGTCTTCGGGACCTTTTAAATTTCCAGTCTGTGTCCAGGACTTTACGATCAAATAATCAGTTATTACTGACAGTTCCTCAGACTCGACTTAAGAGGAAAGGAGATTGAGCTTTTTCTGTTGCTGCTCCTGTTTTATTGAATAACTTACCTTTCCAGATTAGATCTGCCCACAGCCTGGATCATTTTAAATCGCTTCTTAAAACTCATTTTTACTCTTTGGCATTTAATTGATGTATTGTTTTTACTCTGTTTTGTGATTTGTGTTGTCGTTCTTGTACAGCACTTTGGTGCAGTTTTATACCTGTTTTAAAGTGCTATATAAATAAATTTGACATTGACATTATAACTTCAGTATTAACTTTAACAGAGCCACACAACATATTAAAGTCTATCAGTCTGACTACAGAGGACTGAAACAATTAACTGGATTAATTGCAGTGAATTGATTATTCAAATAATGGTAAACTAATTTAGTTAACTGTAGAATACAAACTCAGAAATAGATCATTTACTGAACAAACTGCACACTCAGAGCAGTAATTAAACCAAAACTGTACTATATATATATATATATAACAACAACAACCAATTATCACATATATAAGTATAAGCTATAGTTTTAGTTTCACCTGGTTCAAAATATGTAAAAAAAAAAAATCTCCTAATAAGCACTTTTTCTATCCAATTAACTGATTAATCCAAAAACTAATCCTCAGATCAGCTCTACACTGCACTGATGCAGAAAGGCTGAGCTCTACACATGTTGATGTTACAAGTTTCTATTTGATACAAATTATCAAGCATAAACTAAAGGAATGCTTTGTTGTTTAATTTTAGGCAATAAAATTTTTACTTTTTACTTAAAAAAGGAATTGAATTATCTGTTTCTTTGCATCTTCTGATGTATTTCTAATATTGTATAAAATGCTTAAATTCAACTCTGCAGAACATGCTAATTTTGTTAATCATCAGAATTGATACATCAACCAAAAACTAAAACAATCATCAGTTGCAGATCTACAGGGGACTAAAATAGTAAAGGAATGTTTAACTTATGAGCTAAAATCATTTCGTCTTTACACCGACTGCTCCGTTAAAGCATCATCGAGTCATCTCAGCTTCTAATACCTCAACCCTTTAGCATACTAATGCAGTAATTTATGCAAAACGAGCCCTGACCAAGTATTGAGTATATATGCTGTAAAGTTCATGGACAATCCCTTTTAACTGGTTGTGCAATAGTCTAATTTTCTGAGTGCATTTCAGGCTTTCCATCAGTTGTAAACTAAAAACATAAAAACTCACAGATATGCAACACTTTACATGAATGAATCTATATAAAATACAAATTTGTTATTTGCTGTCCTGCTAGTGTTGACTCGGTTCTGTTCGGCTCTATTCGGCTGTAATCGCTTTGAGTTTTTAATCTGTAAACTGCTGACGCTCCAACAGTTATGTCCGAATCAGAACCGGATTAACAATGGTCTTAACTGCTTAACCACCCAAACATCAGTGCCCGAACAGAACCAAACCCCAACAGACAAGCGGGACTGTAGAAGCCAAACCCGAACCAAACAGATCCGTTAGCCGCCTAGCATGCAAACACCGGAACCACCGACTGACCAAAGTTTCTACCTGAACTAACCCCGTGAAGTTCTGGTACAATCCGTCACCGGGACAATGGCTTGCGGTTAATTTAGTTTTTTCGGTTTAACGGGAAGAAATTCTCACTTTCAAACCGGGAGCCTTACCTTTTTACCCGGACACCGAAGCTAAACAACCGCCCGTAGTTTCCATAGCGACGCCTCCTGACCGGAGGAGTAACGGTAACAACCTAACGGTTTACCGCTGGAAACATGGAAACTGTGATTATTAAGCAGGAAAATTATCAAATTTGGCTGAAAGTTTTTACAAGTTAAATAATAGCAAATATCCATTGTGGTTTAAATGTAACTTATTGAAGAAATAGAGTCATAAATACAATTTAAAGAGGCACAAATCTCGATCAAAAATATACTTATTACTGCCTCAATCAAAAAGTCGAGCTCATAAATGATTTGATTTGTGACAAATTATTCAAACAAAAACTTTAACTTTAAAACCTTTATTTAATTAAATTGTTTCCAAAATGCATCTTCAGTTGACACCAAACATTATATTAACATTGGTTTTAAAAGGACTTGATAAATTATAGATCTTCAAAAATAAAATAAAAACAGTTCAATTAAAAAGTTGATTTATGTTATCAAAATATATTCACTTTAAATATAGCACAGAAAATGTATCACAGAAAAAGTTACTTGAAAATAAACTCAGAATTTATTTCTTTACAGTAGCTCTTTTATAACCTGAGGAGAAAATTGGGTTTACGATATGACAAAATAACAACAAATAGTAGTGAGTTTACTGTCCGGCAGCAAAAACACAAATCAATAAATAAATGCAATAAAAAACAACAGGACAGACTGGAACAGAGCCAAAGAAAGGGTCTATTATAGAACAGAAATTCATTAAAGCATTATTAATTCTAATATTTAACATCATTTACATAAACAATTTTCATTAAGTCATTAATTTTAGACCTCAGAGAACATTTCAGTGTAGATTTGTATATGATTGAGCAGAGAAACCTGTAGAGGGCAGCAGAGGGCAGTAATGCTGATGAATGACCACACCCAAAGAAATTTCACTTCATAAAAAAGCAGAACATCACAAGTATCATTTTTACAAAACACTTCAAATGCTTCAAGAATGAGGAGACAATTTCTGAAATTATTGACCTATTGGTGACACTTAGGAGGTTAAATATTATCTCTGCTGCTCAGAAATTTAACTACTAGAATGTCAAGAAAGTCAAGAAAATGTCAGAAAGCAACAGTCTTCAGTCAGAGGTGTCTTCAGATTAGTTGCAAGACTGACTGCTAGCAGAGATCCTTCTTTTCCATAGCATCACCATCCACAGCGACTCTTTGAAGGTACTTGGATGATATGAGTTATGACAACATTTAATTTCCCTTCAGGATAAATAATGTAATTTTAATTACATTGAATATAGACTTGGCCTAGTTCAAGTTTCATTCATTCAAATGAAGAAAATGGCTGGAAAGAGACCACAACCTGTTCCCGACTAATTATCAATCCCTCGATGTGGTAGGAGTCCATTAATAGGGATGTAAAAGGGAAATGTTTTTCAAACTGTGCATACTTACCATTTCATTCATCCTGATTTATTTATGTACATAATGTTTTAAGTTTTTACTGTACACCCAGTTTCAGTTGGAAATCCACAAAAGTGTTTATATGTGGGGCTCCAGAACTTTGATTCAAAAACAGAAACAGATAAGGAGCTTTTAGCCTCCTAATGTGATGCTTTTTCAGAATTGATTTTTTTTAGATCTATTAGTTTATAATTGATTTTTATGTCAAATAAAACTGTTAACCTAACTGGAGGTTATATTAGAAGCATAAAAAATGTTCTGTGTGAAAAACATTAAGAATGAATCTGCAATCTGGATCAGTTCCGTCTGCAGAGCTTATCATAATTTAGTTAGTTTAAAAAGTGCTTCTTATAAATAAAGTATTTTTTCTTCAGAGTTTGAGGATGAAGCTGACAGAGAGGAGACTCCTCCTGAAGCCCCGCCCTCAGAGACGTGAGGACATCAGTCTGATCCAATCAGAACCTCTCAGTACGTTCTCAGTCTGAACACCTTGCTGAGCCTGGAGGTGGCGCTGGAGTAGATGAGGAAGGAGCCCTGCTCAGTGGTGAAGTGTTCCCAGTCTCTGCAGCCAAACGTGAGCAGACTGTGGACCGGGACGAAGCCCTCGTAGCCCTGCCACCTGGAAAACAAACAAACACACACACACACACACACACACTGCTGGTCAGATGAAGTCAGATACAACACCTGCACAGGTGTGGATGAAGTTCGCTCACCTGTAGATGACGCTGTTTACAGAGTAAGAACTGCCATCGTAAGAGTTCGCCACAACCAGGAACTTCTCGTCTCCGATGGTGAAGAACTCCCAGTCAAGAGCGCTAAACACAAAAACAACCAAAACACACATAATCAGTCAGACTTTAAAGGGTTAATCATCTTCTTTCATTTTAGACGTTTATAGAAGAATAATAGTTCCACCATTGGCAGATTATTATAACATAACATGTTTTCCCATGTTATAAGTGAAAAACTCTGCCAGTGGAACTAGTACTTTTTAAAATAATATTAAGGAATTATTTACTTAAAACATGTCCTGATATTTCACTGAAAAGTTACTTGTAAACTAGTTTTGTCTTATTTTAAGTGTATTAAGACAACTGGACTAGAAACAAGACAGAAATACTTGGTAAGATTTTGTGCTTTTTCAGTGTAATGAGCAGGTAAAAAACAGCCAAAGAACTAATGGTGAAGAAATAAAGAACACTAACAAATAAGAAGAGAACAGGTAAAAAATGGTGATAAAGAGTGATGTGGAAAGCTTGAATTTGTAATAAACAGACAAAGAGCAGGTAATGACAACAGGAAGTAGATTGGCTGACCTATGAGTCGGGATGTCCTGGAAGCGGAGGAAGGTCTGGGTGAACATGTTGAGCTCGTACACGGTGGAGTTGATGTTGTAGAGACTTTGGGATTTCCTGGAGAACTGCTGACTGTTGGCGACGGCGAGGAAGAACCGGCCGTCGATCTGGAACATCTCCCAATCCGTCGCTCCAACCGTCTGCCAACGGATGAAGGAAACATTTTATAGGGAAGTTTTCTGACTTCAGGAGAAACTTTACTGATTAATATTAGGGCTGGGTTATTAATCGATAAAATTGATTGACTTAATTTTTGGTTTTTGAAGATTTAATTTTTGGAATATCTGGATTTTTCATTTTTGCCAATGCATCAGTCATGTCATCTTGTTTGATACGCATGTTTTTCTGATTCTATTTATTTGGACTTTGAGTCAGGGTCAGGCTACGAAATGTTTTAATTTTATGAGAACTCCAACAAAAATAAAAATCTGTTGTGACGACTTCAGCTCCAGTCGTTCTTTTTTCTAAACAGTCACAGTTCTTGTGTAATCAACTCGAACTCATTCTCATAATTAAATAAAAATTCCCATAGCCTGGTCATAATACTCTGTTGAACAACTCACAGAAGGAATGATTTAAATAACAAAACGTTTTTTTGTAATTTTAATCATTGAAAATATTTTTGTTCGTTTATAATTTTTAGCAGACCCCTCTTTAAATGAAGGAATTGGCTTTACTGATGAACATGTTTATTGGGAGTTTCACCTTAAGAGCTGTGTGTACAAACAAAAGACAGTGTAAGCTATAAACAATGCTCTTACAACCGTAATGTTTCAACTAAAAATAACGTTCACTACTAAAATATCAACTTTGACTCAAAAAACTAAACCAGTGTTCTTATACAATACAGCAAATTTACAATTCCGATAGATCGATAAAGAAAATATCCTTATATACAAATAAACATATCTTGTGCCTCTATAAAAAGGAGACCGCTAATTATAAGATACGTTTTGCTAACTCTGTTTCCTGTTCTGTTGTTAAGCCGCAGTTCTACCATATAAACAAAGGAAACTGTCTTATCAAAATAAAAGCATTCTGTTAAAACCGGAAGTCCATCAATTATTATAAAAAATAAAATTACTTAAATGTAATAAGTGCAAAAAGAGGAATACAACAAATAAAACAAATAACCCCACATAATTTGGGGTTCGTTACAGACTGGAACTGAAGTCATCACAACAGATTCTTATTTTTAATTTAAAACTACTCTTTTCTCGTAATTTTAAGTCGTTTTTTTTCCTGGTAAAATTGCGTCTTTATTTGCTAATATTACGACTACATTTTCATAATTAAATAAAAATTCCCACAGCTTAGCCATAATACTCTGTTGTACAACTCACAGAAGGAATGATTTAAATAACAAAACATTTTTTGTTATTTTAATCATTGAAAATATTTTTGTTAATTTGTAATTTTTTTAGAATGAAAGAGAAAAGAAAATTAATAAAAATCTGAAAATTGGGACTTGTATGGGGAAAAAGTCATGTGTTATTTTCTTCCAGAAAATAACACATTTATTTAATCTGAGACAAATGCTCCAAAAAAGTCCCTGGGAACAAAAGAAACTGGAATTTTCTTATAAATTATATGGATAAGACCCATCCAGATTTATTAAAATCACATATGAGAAGCTTTATAAGCTTTAAACATTTGAGTTTTTGCACATATGTCATTCATTTCTGTTTACAAAATGATGCAGAATCTGTTTCTCAGATTAGCTTGGATATTTTATTTAGAAAAATCTAATTTTTTTTTTATGCTTTGATTCTTGGATTTCTTGTGTAAATCAATGAAATGAAAACTAATCTATACATGTTTGTTCAGAAAAATGAGTAGCAGAGTGAGATGTGATGTGTTTTTGGTGATAATGTGTCACCTGTGTGCTTCTGGAAGAGGTTAAATTACACAGCAGGAGGATTTAATGTGATTTTGTGGTTTTAAAACTGCAGTAAAAGTCTCTCTTCAGTCTTCAGCTGGAAAATCCCCTCTTCCTCTCTCATTAATTACTCACTGCTGGTTTCCTGAACTTTCCTTTTCATCATCACCAGCAGGCAGAGATTAAAATGTATTTCTAAAAATCTGCTGCTGATTTTTATGTTTCTATTTCATGTTCTGACTTCTGTCATCGCATTAAAACGTTTTCCTGCAGTTTGAGGAGGTTTATTACAGACGCAGAGAAGGAAAAACAGGCAGCTGCTGCTGGAGTGGAGACCCATCAGACCAGCAGGTGGTTCTTCAAGGTGCTCCAGTACAAAAAGGGTTCTTAATTCAACCTGATTTTTTATTTTTGTCTGTTTACATTAGTTCAGATTTGGACTTCAACCCATCCATTGTAACTGAATTCATGTATTAACTGGATCAGAATCAGATTTCTGGAGGGTTGAAGAACAGACTGTGCCTGACAGTCTAAACTCAGGGATTAGGCTAAACTCTCACTTGCTCCAATCAGGTGCAGCCTGTATGTGATGTCACTCAGTATTGTTGTGTTTTTGTGTCATCACATCATCTCTGTCACCAGAATCGCATTAAATTCAACAGTATATGTCTGAACTTCACCACTAGAGGGTGCTAAAGGTAAAAAGTTGTGGTGGATTTCATCCCACATCATATGCTGACTGCAGCCCTGATCCAAAGTCGCGTCTCAACACTGACCGTGATGTTCTGGAAGCTCCGGAAACACCCGTCCAACCAGACGTAGATGGTGGAGCTGATGGTGGTGTTCTGACCGTTGAAGGTGTTCGCCACCACCAGGAAATGATACGGGCCGATGGTGAAGAACTCCCAGTCATAGGCTCCGGACGTGGACAGAGTCTGGTTCACCTCAAACAGCTGGAGGACAGCAGGACAAAAGGACAAAGATCCCAAACATGAATACAGAGTACTGGACATCTTCTCATGTTGACATCAGGCCAGTGAATCTCACCTTTGTGTCAGGGTTCCACCTGTAGATCACACTGTGGATGTTATGGTTGGAGTCTTTGGCTGAGGACACAGACAGGCACAGATCCTCATATTAACAGCTGAAGTCAAACATTCCGCCTTCCGGTGGTTAATAATGGTAAAAGACTGTCCTTAAAACTTTGAACCAATTTTTTTCTGTATGTACGTAACAACTACTCTGACCGTGAATATATTATCAAATATATTCATGATGTTAGAGGCACGCAACGTGAACATAAAGTCTGATAATGGAGGGTAAATGTATGCAGGAGCTCTAACTCCCGCATACATTTACGG
Organism: Poecilia formosa; assembly: GCF_000485575.1. Lineage (NCBI taxonomy): Eukaryota > Metazoa > Chordata > Actinopteri > Cyprinodontiformes > Poeciliidae > Poecilia > Poecilia formosa. The sequence continues at coordinate 86,533 of NW_006800306.1, read as the reverse complement.
GAGTAGAAGTGCAGTAGAAGTGTACAGCACTTCTACTGCTGTACAAGTTGATATAAAAAGTTGTTAAAATAAATATGAACTTTCCATCTCATAGCATAGAAAGCAGAGATGTTCTCAAATCATTGTTTCCAAGTACAAATCAGGTTCCAAGTCTTTAAGGGGAAAGTGTAAGTGAAGTCTTACTACTTTAAAAGGGAAATCCAAGTCACGTCTCAAATCTTAAGGAAAAAGTTTGTCAAGTCTGAAGTCTTATCTTTGCAATCCGAGTGCAGCTCGAGTTGCCATCTCTGATAGGGCGTGCTCCAAGGCTGAGTGCTCGGTCCCCTTATCTTTGTAGGGTCATGGTCTGGTCTGGTTATCTGTTCACATGGTTTCATCATATCTCACATATGCAGATGATATTAAGCTGTACTGATGATTAAAATCTGTATTTTATCTTGCCTCTTTAACACACATGAGGGGATCAGATAAAAAAAAACTAAGATTTTTCTATTGATTGTCACAGTTTATCAGTCCATCATCAAAACTCAACATAAAACCTTCACTGCCAAGGGGAACTCATAGCCGGAGTTGTGTCTTCCCTGTGCTTCTCATGAATCTTCTGGCTAGTTTATGTTTCCGTGTTAACAAAATTATCGTACAATGATAGTTGGTAGCCTAACTGGTGGTACTGGGACTCTTTCTGGAGTCCTAATTGAACTGCAGCTTTCTCAGACTGTGTGCGGATGAGTCTCAGACGGCGTTCTACAGTTTATGATCTGATCCCAGTTCACCTGCATTCTTTCCTCTCAGATCACAAACAATCTCTTTGGGCCAGTGAGTTTGTTTTTATCTCTACAGGAAACATTTAAGCGTGCAGATGGAGGTGTGTTTGAAGTGGCTGCAGGTCCACAGGCCAGGAGATAGCAGCGCTCTCTGAACTCTAAAGTGTTTTATCAGCTGAAAAACCACGACTTTCCTCACATCAAATAGTTGTGTTTTGAAGCTCTTAACAAACGAACTCGCCGCAGAACGATCAGCATCTCTGATCCTGTTACAGTTCACCAGCAGAGACACAGGAACCTGACCACACTGCAGCTTGTTATTTAACACGTCTGATTACAGACGGCTCAGGGATAAAACATGTTTCAGAAAACACTCTGATGAAGAAATAAAATGTGCTTCATGTCAGTACAGTCATAACAGCAACAAAGATGCAGAAATTCTTCTATTAACAGACTGATTCCTTTACAACAGAGTGACAAATGTCCCTGAAATCAGAGTCTTCTTGTGTTAGAAGTAGGTAGTAACCTCCAAAGTGAAGACTAAAGCCATTATTGCTTCAAAACTTCATCAAACTGCCTCACATGAGGGAAATTTTACTTTGGGATGTTTTGCTCCAGCTCACCTCGCATGTGATTGGCCACCACCAGGAAGCTGTTGTTGTGGATGTGAAAGGCCTCCCAGTCCCGAGCAGAGTGGGTCTCCAGAGTCTGAAAGCGAATGAAACGTTTCTGCCGACGATTCCACCGATAGATGGTCGACAGCTCAGGTTCTGCCTTCTGCATGTCCGCCACCACCAGGAAAGCCTGAAGGGTGGAGAAAGCAAAACATGATCTGTTGCACAACTATTATTTGTCTGCATTAAAGATTATTTAATACAATGTCTGATTATCCAGAGTCTTCTCTAACCAGTTCCTTCCAACGCTTTGGTGAGTTATATTGTTCACTTTTGGGGAATTCATCTCTCTCAAATAAAACAGTAAGGATGATGGTTTCAACTCCAAGTTTGGTCTTTTGTCATGAAGCACAAACTAGTTTAAGTTTGAGCTCTGAATATATTTGGAGAACTACCACTTCTTCCTTAATGTCAGGCATCACATGCTTAGGGCTCAACATCTGGGCAGTAAAGACAATACTCTACAGTAACGCATCCTGGATGATGGCAAGCACTGCTAGTCCACCTCATTTGCTTTTGCCAATCCACTTTAAATCTCCGTCTGGCCATGTGGTTAGAAAGCCACACAGAGAGATGTTGGAGTAGGGGATACAATCCTTATTTGCTATGATCAATGGAAGAACTTCCTCCTTCTCTCTGCTCTTTGGTCTTCCTTTGTATTAACTCCTCTGGGATTTGAGATTGTAGTACATGTATTATTTGAACTTTCTGGATGCTGACCAGCTGTTCTTGGTTATAAAAACAATACCTCGTATCAGGACTTCAGCCACAAGCAGGAGCCCTTAAACGACTGTTCAAAAGTAGAAATTTAAGGGCAAAAGCCATCAAGAGCTGCAGCATTCAAAGCCAGAGACGTTCTCTACCAGAAATGGGAGCATCATCCAGATTTATCGTGTGACATTGTGTCAACCACGGTAACGCCAGAAATGTTCAGAGGCCTCAGCTTCAAAGGTCAACTCCAATCTGATGATTTCTGTGGTTGAGAAAGCAAAAACTTATGCTTTAGGGGACTTTGTAGAGGACATGGAGAAGGACTTTCAGTGGGCCTATAGAAAGTCCCAGGCTGTGCTTGTTTGTGTACATTTGACAATGGATGAAGAAAAAATGCCTGTAGGCGTTTTATAGTTTGGTCACCAAGTTCACAGCTAAGAAAACAGTCTAGGAACTTGACTAAATCTTGGGAAAAGATTAAACATTTGGTGGGAGGTAATTAAAACCCCCAGGTGAACAAGATTCACCCTGAGACATGAAAAATGTAGGTAAAAACCCTGCAAAGGAGTAAACAGAAAAACAAAACCATCAGAGCGACTCAGGGATTATAAAACACAAAAAATCTGATTCACGCAAAGAGACGTGGATCCATCCAATGGATTTGAATTGACTAAAGAACCGGATGGAACCAGAACTCCAGGACAAACATGGATCTGTGGTTCTTTGAATTAAAGATCCTTCCTCTCTCCGATCTTTACTTTCAGTCCAGGTCTGCTGGTGCACAGCTGCTGTGAATACCTGCAGAGCTTTGTGTTAACACCTGTGCTGTTCTAAGAGCAAACACGCCAACACAATGAGAACACAGGAGGCCTGAACACACCTTCACAGGTCACATGATCACAGGTCACATGATCACAGGTCACCCAAAAGAAACATCAAACTCTTTTTGGGTCCAGCTGAGGCAGCAGAACCCTTTTAATCTTGACTTCTGGAGACTATTTTCCACATTAGGTTTATTTTCATGACCTTAGATCAGGTTTCTACCGCAGCTCTCTTCTTGAACTTGGCGTTACCGCGGACAATTGTTGTGTTTAAGTGACTCCCACCTTGTCATCGATGGTGAAATATTTCCAGGCTTGAGCTTCCTGAGTGCTGACGTTCTGGTACAGCTGGAATGACCCATTAATCCATTTGTAAATACCAGAACCGGGTCGGGAGTCCCTGTAAGAACAGACAAGACTGTTATCATGAAGATTGAAGACCTTCATTTCCTTGAGAGCTGATGTGGAAGGATTCTGGTTCTGGTACCTGTTGGCTGCAGCCATGAACAGGCCTTCAGACGGGATGGAGAAGAGCTCCACATCCAAGGTTTCTGAGCGGGTGTAGAAGTCCTGGTAGTCCTCCACATAGTCCAGACGCTCTTTATCTGCAAAGAAGACCGATTTACTTGTTTTAGATGTTGTTAGTAGATTAGAGAACCTCAAAAAACTAATCATTAAGCAAAAATAATTGATGACATGTAAAATAACTAGGGTCGGGACTTAATTGTGCTAATTTAAAATAAAAATAAAAAAGATAAATAGGTTTTTGCTGGAACCTTTGTATTCACGCGTTTCTGGTACGCCCATAAATCTGACGCACAGCTGACATACTCCAACAGCAGCAATGGATGAGAAACTGGAATTATTTCCATAATTCCAATTTGAGCAATTTTAAGGTAAATGGAAACAAAGGTAATGTGAGGTTCTGTGAAGTCTCATCCAGTCAGACTCACCCTGCATGAGGGTCCTCCACATCATCCCGTCACAGATGAACAGACCTTTCTTCCGAACGTTGAACCACAGCTGACCTTTCTCTGGGCCTGAACATGGAGGACGATCGCCTGCAGTCACTCTGGCCTCGGCCTCTGAAAGAGAAACAAAACAAGAGGTCAAATCTGGTGCAGAACTAAACCCAAGGAACATAAATCTTTAATAATTTTCCATTGAAGCTATCACGCCATACAGTTTTCCCATTTTTCAAGGTACCTATATTTTCTCTGAACATCTAAAAACTGTTCTTTCGTTGAGAATTTGAAGCATTTCAGGAGTTATTGTGTCCCATTCTTCTTCTTCACACCTTAATGTGTCCAACATTTCAAAGAAGTTATTGTCTCATCTTTCATTTTCTATATTCTCCAGCATCCTCTGTTGGGGACAGATTAGGACAATAGCCGGGTCAGATCTTTGGAAATTGCTTGAAATGTAATTTTTCTTATACTGGTAAGCAGCCATTTCTGTTTCAGACTCTATGATGGATCATTGGAAGTACATCCCTCTAAGTTCAGAGAAATGGACACTCGACAAGGTTTACATCAGGCTTATTTTCTGCATAGTAAGGTTTCTACAGTGTCCTCTCAAAATTCCTTTATGTTGCTTGGATGTTTTTGATGATATTCTGCTCTGCATAATAAGAAAAATGCAAACCGTTTTCAGTTTTTCTTTGAGTAACTTGATCCTCTGAACACCTCTGTGACACAAGAAATTGTGAGTCACAGCAACATTTTTAGACTGTATTTTTTGCCCTAATTTTTCCCAATCCCAATGTTTTCCAAAACATTTCCAAGCCTGAAATGCAGGACTGTATTGTCGTGCTGCCTCTAATAAAATAAACCCTCATTGCGCTGCGTTCCCACTCTCTGTGGGTTGAGGTTTTTCTAGGATTGGGTGTGTTTTCGATTGTAAAGCTGAGGGTGGATTAAACTCTTTCACGGATCATAAAAACGTGATCTCTGGTGGCGTTCCCTTTAGAAATCTGAGGTCAAGTTCAGGCGACGGCGGCTTGCACGGCTCGCTCAGCTGCAGGCAGGTACATAAATTAAGATGCACCTCAGGCGGCTTTATATAAACCATGAGTCATGATGAGTCTGACAGGATCGGTGCTGAACTTCAATCAGCAGAACTTTATTAACTTTGTCATCATGAGCCTGGAAGAAAAACCCGTGAAGAAGTCTGAAATATGTCTGTGATCGTTATTGACTAATCAATCAAGGAGATTCATCAACTGAGCTGAGATCAGACAGATTTAAAAAAAAAAAGAAAAGAAAAGAAAAGGTGAGACTGCTCCTCAGCAGACGTCCTGACCGCGGCACCTGTACTTGTCCTCACCCGCCTGTCGCCATGGAAACACATCAAACAGAGGGACAAACCTTCAACTCGTACTCAGCTTTACTAAACCAAAATATCTGCCCTAAAATGTCCCTGAACCAGAGCTACATCCAGGAATCCTTAGCAGACACCCAGCTTCAGCAGAACTACAAATCCCAGCAGGGTCGGTGTTTCCCACAGAAGCAGAAGACACAGAAGCTAACAGAGCCTGAAACTGATAAACAAACCGTTCTTCATGCTGTCAGTCAGTCTGGAGCTCAGGTTACTGAATCACTGCTGCCATCACAGCTCCAGGTTTACACTGCAAACATGCCACAGTGAAAGTATGGAAACACTGGGGAGAAATATTCAGCTTTTCAGTCTGAACAGGTGAGACAGGTGAGTTTGGTTCCTCCTGAATCTACACTAAACATCTGCAGGCATCAGTGTTTCCAACACTGAATCAAAATAAACATTTGATGGAAGAGTTTTAAAGGTGCTGTCACAGTTTTATGTCTTGCTGTTTATGCTAGCGTATTGCAACTTGTGTGTTTGGTGGATATACATGCAAAGAAATTAAGGATTTTTTGAGGAACGTCAAGTCCTGTGATTATTTGAATTAGATGATTGTGTGTGCTCTAGGGGTTTGAAAAGTCATCCAATCTTTCATCCTGACCACAGCCTCACTTAACCGCCTCCGCCCATCTACACAATTGGCCACGCCCCTCATTGTCTCTTGGCTCCGCCCACTTTTATGGAGCTTTTCAAAATTTATCCTTTCAACGGGGGGTTAGCTACACTTAAAATCAGTGCTCTGAAATGAACTGAAAGTTACTAGCGTAATTAATCAGAAACAAGCTGTCAGTTTCAAGCATTCAGCATGCTAAGATGAGAGAACCTTCATCAGCGCAGACAGAGCATTAGATGAAGGAATGTTGGATCATGACCACCATATTTGATGCTATAATTTAGGGTCAAAACTTTACACTGTATCAAGGTTTCTTCTGTTGTGAGATGAGCTATTCTGATTTGATGAAGAACTGTATGAGCTGCTGGTTTTTCTTCTTACCGTATGGATAAACTGAGCCCTGCTGGTCCGGTTGGAACGGGGAGGACTTGAGGACCTGTGGGACAGAGAGCTCTGCCAGACTGGGTTCAGAGTTGGGACAAAGTCTGGGCATCGCGTCTGAGCCTGGAAGAAGAACCAGCTGACGAAGTAGACCCTAAACACAAAAGAACCGGTGTGATTCTACATGAAAAACTATCTGGTTCTGATTCTGATCATAGACTCACAGAGAAGCGGCCCCTCCAGTGGCCCCTGCTGCCGATGATGAACCTGGACCCTCTGGTGCTCAGAGTGCTGGGGAAGGTCCGGACCTGTTTACTGAGAGACAGGAAACCAGTTAAGAAGGCTGACAGAGCTGTGGTCCAGTATACTAATGGCAAGTTCTCTAAAATGGGTTGATTTTTTAAAGAAATCTTTGTGTTCAACAAGTCTATGGGTTGAACAATGAACCAACCTAAACCAGTTTAAGCAGGTTTGAACTGGTCTAAGGGTTGGATAAAAAACTGACCTAAACCCATTTAAACAGGTTTGAACTGGTCTAAGGGTTGGATAAAAAACTGACCTAAACCCATTTAAACAGGTTTGAACTGGTCTAAGGGTTGGATAAAAAACTGACCTAAACCCATTTAAACAGGTTTGAACTGGTCTAAGGGTTGGATAAAAAACTGACCTAAACCCATTTAAACAGGTTTGAACTGGTCTAAGGGTTGGATAAAAAACTGACCTAAACCCATTTAAACAGGTTTGAACTGGTCTAAGGGTTGGATTGAACTGGTTTTTACCGGTTTGAACCACCCTGAACTAGTTAAAACCAGCTAGAAACTCACATTTCCACAGGCAGCCCACAGTCAACGGTCAATGTTGCGTAAGGACCGGTCACAGCCAGAACCACGGTGTGCCATCTGTTGTCGTCCAATTGGACATTTTTAAAACTGATCCTTTTCCGACCCCCACCACCAGGGGGAGAGGTCAGAAGGTGAAGACAGTTCTCAGAGACACGTAGCCCCAGCAGCAGTGACTCGGATCCCTCCTTCACCACAGAGAAGATGTACTGATTCGTCTAAAAACGGAGAGAAAGAGAGCAGGTTAGACGGTTCTGAGCTGGACTGGAGAGGACCGGATCAGATCAGATTCTGTTATGTTTACCTTCTTCCTCAGTCTTTTTATCTTCATGGTGGCCACCAACGAGAACTCAGAAGGAAAATAGTCACAGTTGGTGAATATCTGTGAGGCGGTAAAACTCAGAGCTGTCGGTGCGGTGCCGGTTAGCCTGATACCTCTGGACCCTCTGGACTGAACCATCTGCACCTGTTGGCACAGAACATTGGTCATGTAAACGTGTTAAAGCTCCTTCATCTGTTTCTTCAGGTTTCCTACCTGAGTGGACGTGGCTTGTGCTGGGCGTGACAGGGCTTTGGACAGGAGGTCAATCGGCCGCAGGTCTGAGGGGAAAACATGGCGTCAGTCGGTTCTGGAGCTGAGATTCACTCAGAAAAACAGAAAATCTTTCAGAGGATTTCTGCTGACTGAAGCAAAACATTCCCTCTAGGATGCTGTTTGTAAAGTCATATTTTCACAATGTTATTCATTCATCTAAAAATGTCATAGTTTCAAACTAAATATTTAATTAGAACACTAAATATATATCTTGATAACTAAATATTTATTTGGAAGGTAAATATTTACCTTGCCTTTGGTTAGCAAATAAAATATTTAGCTTCAAGCTAAATAGGTACCTTCTTAAATATTTAGTAAGCTAAATATGTAGTTAAAATCTTTACTTAAGTGTGCAGCTAAATATTTAACTTGCTAGCTAAATACATTGTTTGAATCTAAATATTTAGTTTGCTACATAAGCATTTAGATTAATATTAATATTCAGTTTTAGTTTGAAGCTAAATACTTAGAAGGCCAACTAAACATTAACATTCAAGTTAAATATTTTTCTTGTTTGTAATTAGCACACTAAAATATGTAGCTTCCAACTAAATATTTAGCTTGCTAATTACTCTTATTACAGGCTAAATAACTCAAATTATTGCTGTCAATCTTTGATTGTGTAACTTTTCAAATGGTGAATCATAATTTCCGTGGCCACAGCCAGATGAATCCAAGTTAGAGTAATGAACTAATAGACTTTAGAAACGTATAAGGTTTTTCCTAGAAGGGATCATTCAAGGCTTTATACAGTATTGGTAAACCTTTAGGTGTTATACTTTCAGATTAGTTTGTCATTCCTGCATAATCTACAGTCAACAGGTATTTCACATTCCGGTGAAACTGGAATATCTATTCCTGCTTTTCGGACTCCAACACATTTCAAAGACAAACGTTTCTGTGAAGTTTTCCCACTTGGTACTGAACCTTCTCACTCCAAAGTATCAAACCCTGAGAGGCAGCAGCTTCCTGGTTTTCAGGTTGTTGTTGATTAGAATCGTTGGTGTTTTGGAAACTGTTAGAGCCAAAAATAAATCCTGATTAGATGTGGACAGATTATCTGCTGCTGGTCATTTCAGATCCCTGAAAGCTGATTTTCATAGAGGTGAAGTGAAACCAGCAGCTGGAGGAAACCAGAACCTGATCCAGATCAGTTTCCTCCAACAGAGGCTGATAAACGATAAACGAGTCGGCCTTCTCTCAGATCGATCCGTATCATTGACTGTAAATAATCAGATTTATTTTTTATCAGCTCAGAGGCAGATGGGTTCCTCTGTTTGATGCTGCAGGATCTAAAAACAGAAACAGTTTCAGCTTCCTGTCCCCACAGATAAACATCACAGTGATAAATCACTGCAATGTTTGCTGCTACAGCAGTTCCATGTGCTGAGAGAAAATCAGGACAAACAGAGAAAAGGTAACAATTTATGTACAATAAAGAGAGAATAGAGAAATGCACAGAAAAATGGTAAAAGGCATTTCTGATCCAGAACATCCAATCTATGTCAGATTGCTCCAGTAACAGCTAAATATGTCCTCAAAATGCAAATTCAGGCCAACCTGAACAGTTTATACAAGTCATGATGGATCCATGTTTTCATGTTATTAAAGCCAAAACCTGACTCTACCATCTGAATGGTTCAGATGGAATCAAGATTCATTGAGCAGACAACATTTTTCCAATCTGTCACCATCTAATTTTGGCCATCTTGTTTGAATTGTGGCTTCAGTTTCCTGTTTTAGAGGTTTGATGATGAAGGACAAAATTTCTCCAGAATTGGACAATCAGTGATTGTATTCTGAATATCTTGGTTGGAACAAGTAGGACTTTGAACATTTGATGAACAGAGTCGCTGCCATGCGAGTGACTGAGTCATTAAGTAGCAGAGCAGGTGTACCTGATAAAGTAAATGGGGAGGCATGAAATCCTGCCCCAAAAATGTAACATTCCAGGCATTTTAGAAGAATTTATCTGGTGGAAAATTGATAAGTCAACCTGAACAGGTCTATCGTTTTCAAGTACTGAACTATAAAAATGTCAAAGTGTTAAATGGAAGGCAACTGGACATGTTGTCTTGTTTTGAAGACGTTTCATCTCAAATCTAAAAGGATTTTCAAGCTACTTTCCAGTTATTGACCAAATCTACACCTAATTTAACCATAAAAAAGAAGAATCATAAATAAAACAAAAACATTACAGATAACCCTGAGCATCTTCTTCATCAGTGTCATTTAACAACAAAGTGTCTTCAGTCAGAAGCTTCATCAGAACCGCTGTAACACTGACTGCTGCAGGAGATCCTTCCTTCCTAATGTCATCAACTTCTTTGAAAAATATTTGATATTTTGAGAGAGAAAAACACCTAATTTGTCTTAAGGAATTAATAAAGTATTTTTGAATCAAATTAAATTAAATAATTAAGATTACAATGCAAACTGAACATTTAAGACATTAAATGTCCAGTTCAGGTTGTAACCTTAAGTGACCTGAGGACCTGCAGAACTATTTCAGATGAAAAGAATGATTCCTGACTAAAAAGTCAGTAAATTCACTGAAAGCTGACATTTTAAAGCTGGTTAAAGATGCCATGAGTACATAAATATCGATTATTGACAATAAGTCAATAAATTCACTGCAGGTTGATATTTTAATTAAAGACTCTATGATTACATAACTATTGAAGAACCCATCAGTTGAATCACTGCGGCGTCGCCGGTTTATCTCTGTCTTAAACACCAGCAGATGTAAAGGAGGCCGAGGGAGGATAAATCTGGTTTTATCCGACATCAGTTTCAGGTGGAATTCCCCTTTAAGCTCCTCTGAGGCCGTCTGTGTGTTTTGGTGCAGCAGCAGATCAATGCAGGATGAATGGAGGGAGGGGACGACAAGTTCAGAAACACGGCTCACATTTCAAAGAAGCAAAGCAGCAGAAACGTCTGAGCTACATAAAAAAACACGGAGGACGGTCCACTGGAGAGAACATTTGGTTCTGGACTCAGGGTGAATTAAAGATTCCAGGTTCCAAATAGCCTGATAAAAACCAGCCTGTTGTTCTACGATATTTGCTTCCTACAGAGGGTCTGGATTGATCAGGGCTCAAGTTTTAAACTTTACCCAATCAATAATGTTTCACCAGTCTGATGCTATGAAGCTTACCAGAAATTACCTATGCAGTAAACAACAATCCTCCACTGCAAAGAGCGAGGTGCTGAGCTGAACAAGATGGACGTCCATGTCGCATAAGGGCCATTGTAAATAGCAAAAAGGAAAAAATTTCCACCAGAAAAATTTGAGAATCTAAAAAATTTTCATGAGAAAACAGAAACTCCTGAGCTCCAAAAGTTGAACATTTGAGTGAACCCCCCCCCCCCCCCCAGACATTTTTACATTAATCTCAGAAATTTCCTAGAAAAAAAAACTTGGGAATTTGAGTTTTGAAAATCGAAACTTTTTGAGTCCAAAAGTCTAAAATCTTTGACTTCTCAAACTGGGAAATTTCCAAGTTCTTTCTCTAGAGCCTGCCTGAGATTAAACTAAGCATTTCTGAGTTTTTTCTAGAAAATCTTCAACTTTTGAAGCTCAAAAATGTCCATGTTTTTTTTTCTCAAAAATTAAAGGGGTATACAAATAAAGTTATTTATTTATAACTTTATATGTTGGTCTGTCTGATTTCTAAATATTTTTAAATATCAAATGGTTGATGTTTTGATAAGTCAGTGCTTGAGTCGCCTTTTTTCCAAATACTTTTTTACTCTTGAGTTTTGGACGGCTACAACTTTTACTTGAGTAAAAATATGTTGAAGTTCTTGAGTATAATTTTTGCGATTACTTTACCCATCTGTGCTCCTCAGTGGCTTACAAAGCTGCTTGAGAACCTACCTGTGCACGGCCTCCAGCTCTGGCTTCGGACTGAGGAGGCGAGCAGAACCCAGGTGACCAGCAGGGGGCGATACACCAACATCGCGCCTTCTTTAGCGGCTGGTTAACTCAGCGCAGCTTCATGCAGCATCATGATGCTGATGAGGGTCAGAGATGAATGAGGATGAGGAGAGGATCTTCTTCAGAGGCCTGAGAGGAGAAACATCAGAGAGAAAAAGTCAGGTTGACGTATAAAAAATAAGGTTTGCAACTAACAATTATCTTAATAATCGGGTTTTCTATTGATTATTCTGGTATCGGATAAAAAAAAGTCACAGATTTTTCATTTAACCTTTAAAGCTATATTTACACAATTTTAGAAATACATTGAAATATGCAAAAAACAAGTAATTATTTTCTTAAACAAAATAAACATTTTACTCCCTAAAATACAATAACATATCCTTTAGTAACTTATTTTGGACATTGTGCCTTAATTTCGGCTCTGAATATGTTGGGGGGTTTTTTTTCAGCAAATGACCTTTTTTGAGTCTGTGTACTCCATTTAATGATAAATTGATTACTAAATTAGTTAACATAGTTAACAATTATTTCAATAATTGATTCATTGTGATTAAATCGAGTTAACGATTTCAGCATTAATAAAAATCTGAATTTATTCTGTATATATTTTTTAATTTTATATATAAAAAAAAGTGAAGGTAGTTAAAGTAATACTACATCATTAACCAGGATAAATCAAAGTTGTTGAAGGTTTTCCAACTAAATACTGTTGTCTCCAGGCAGATTTTGAGGAGGCGCTCACTAAATACTGGATAAAGTTTGTAAAATGCGTGAAGATTTAGTTGCATCTTTTTAGATCTTTGGATCAATTCTGCTCAGATGTTCTGGTTTCAGAAGAATTAATTTTCTTTTATTGGCATTAAATGAACTGTGGAGTATTTAATAAAAAAATTAGAAGTAGCTGCAAGAAGTTCACTTCCAATAATCTGAGAGAAACTTTCACCTATTAACCTATAAAAATGTCATCAGGGACTTTGTAACCAGAGCCTGAATTCACTCGACATGCAAACAGGAAAAACCACATCTGAAGCTAATAATACATCTGTATTTCATGGAAGCAATAAAAATGATTATTTAAGTGTTTATAGAGGTGATTCTGAATAAATGAAGCACCTGATCTAAACATGCTTCCAGTCTCCCAACAAAACAAATTTAATTATAATAGTAATAAGATAATCAGGTGTAATTTAAGAACTACAAAAATTGATTAAATATTACATGATCTAGATGGATGGATGGCTGCTCATTTATTGGGCTCTATAAAGTAAAATAAAAGTTTCATAGATGCCAAATACTACTGTAAAAAACTTTATTTAGTGTATAATAATCCTCACATTCTCCACACAGAGTCTCCACTTTCCACTAAACATGCAGAAAAACAGAAAACTGGTTGAATTTGTCATCTTATTTGTCGCCCTGTTCAGTTTGCCCACCTGGGCAGAGAGCCATATCATCAATTAGTAACCATGACTGCATGTATAAATGCCTTTGTTAGACGTTAGACGTTCATACATGCAACAAAAACATATTTTTGAGTTGTTTTTTTTGTTATATAAATAGTACTGTAACAAAGGTGGTCATAAATGTAAAAAAAACTATTTTTCAAAAAAGTTATGTATCTTATATCATGTTTTCTTTAAATCCAAATCAGACACAAGATAAAACACATCATATAGTTTTACTCTTTGTGGTTGTGTTCAGAATTTTCTGAGCAAATTGTTTTGATTTTATGTTTTTAGGTAGTAACTTAGAAACTTTAAGTTTTATAAAAGTCAAACAAATGGAAGCAGATCTGTAATTTCTTGATAAGACTAAGATAACTGGAAATATTTGAAACGTAAAACATTTTTTTGCTTGTTTAAAGAGTTCAGAAGAGCAATAAGTTGGTCTAAAACAGGTTTTTATCTCCTTGCTTCTTTAATCAGCAGATTCTGGAGCTTTTTAGTAACATAAAGTCAAACCTGGTTGAAAAATGACCACTGAGGTCCAGTTCTGGTTCTGGTTCTGGTTCTGGTTCTTCTGATGTTTAAGAGTAAATCCTTGTCGTAACCAGTTCAGTTGAAATAATCTGGTATCAAGCCATCAGATTTAAGAGAATCTAAAAACAATCAGAAATAAAAATGACTTATTTTCACTTTGGTCTTTAAAATGTTTCTGATCCATTAAAACACAAAGCAGCTCAGTTCCAACCTTAGATCCTGAAATCAGGACGATGATGATCCATTTTTTAAATTCCTGTGTAGAGTTGAGTTGATCCACCTGTCCAGGTGACGGCTGCTGTCTGCAGCTGATCTTCAGGTGGAGTCTCACTGAGGAGAGAGAGAGGCTTCACCTGCAGCGGGACGAGCTCGCACGACCCACATTTAAATATAAAAGAGAGGGAGGAGCTGGGGGGCTGAACACCTGAACACACCTGGGGAACAAACATGTCAGATCAGTGATCCACCTGCCTGGACACACCTGAGGAGGAAGATTCAGATGATGATGATTGTGATGCATCCAAATGGTTTGAAGCAGATTGATCTGAGAATGAAAACAGGTTCAAGTTTAATTATTTTAAATTAAACGGAAGAAAGTTTGATTCTTTCAGCATTTCTGCATTCAAACAAAAAAGCAACATGTTCAGTGACTGACGTAAAAAAATAAAAAGTTTTCCTTAGTGAAATCATTGGACAGCTTTCAGAATATCATCTGCATATCTGATTATCATTATATGGAAGAGGATTAGGGTCGCTGAAAAGAAAAAATAATTTTCTTTCTTCAGATTTCAGATTTTTTTCCCTTAGAATTCATACATTCATTTTTCCTCAGTAATCTGAGTTACCCCTCAGAATTCTGACTTTTTTCTCAGAATTTTCAGACTTTTTTGCCTCAGATTTCTGATTTTTTCCTTAGAATTCTTAAATTTGTTTTCTCAGAATTCTGACTTTTTTCCTCAGATTTTTGAGAAAAAAATTAGAAGTCAAAATTCTGAAAAAAGTAAGAATTTTGTCACCAAAGTCAGAATTTTAAGATCAAAATATGAATTATTAGATGAAAGTCAGAATTCTAAGAGTAAAGTCAGGATTTTTTTTTCAGTGGCCCTAATCCTATTCTGTATTTGTTATTAAGTGAATAACAGTGATTCCAGTAGGCATCTTTGTGGCACTCCTGAAGACAGATGCATCCACCCAGTCCACTGTAAAACACCAAAGAAGAAAACTGAACTAAAAAGATGGTTTGAAGTACTGCCCTCTGCTGGCTGCCGGACAGACTGCAGGTTTGAGAGTTTTTACATCATTTTTCAAACATAAGCGCTGATACCTGTTCATACATGTTGGTCGGAGGCCCTCAGGCCTTGTTTTCAGCTCCAGTGAGAGCTGTAACACATCCACACCTTCTGGGATGATAAATGAACCTCCGACATGAAGCAGCAGCGGCGGCGGCAGCATCGGAAACTCTGTGGAAAACAGCAAAGCTGCAGCTGATCTGAGGTCCGTCCATCAGAGAAATTCCCCATGTAGCTCCGCCCCTCACCTGTCTCACACTCCTACAGGTGTGTGATGTCTTCCAGTGTGAGAGTGTGTGTTCTCAGATGTGGAGCTGTGAAGTTCCAACTGGGTAACAGGACGGAGCAGCTGGGATCTGAGAGCTTTCAATCCCAGTAATCCCAGTTTAAACATGGAGGTGGATCCAGTCCGGCAGGCAGAGACACGACTGGACTCAGAGACTTTCGGAGTCACCGCACCGCACTGCACTGTGGTCATGTGTACCATTATTAGTAATCGATTATTCTGACGATTAATCGGGTAAACAGCGTCACATTCTGTATTGTTCATTTAACCACATAAATTTTTTTTATACAATAGAAATACATTAAAAATGCTAATAAACTAATTAAATATATTTAAATAAGAAAAAAAACATTTAATTGGCTAAAATGTAACTCTGATCATGTTATTATTTTTAGTAAATTACCTGTTTTTGAGTCTGGAAATAACAATCGATTACAAAGTGGGTTGATGACTATTTGTCATCACGATTAATTGGATACATTTTTTCAGTCCTAATAAAAATTTTATTTTATTTTTTTTATTGACAAATGGAGATAATTAATGTGATAATTCTTAATAAATATACCAGGATAAATTAAACTTCTCGAAGACTTTTCCCTCTGAATGTCGTCTGCTTTGCAGTTTTCAGGAACAGAATTGACGAATCAGAAATTCCTGTGTGTTGTCTCTAGGTAGATTGTGAGTAACCTTTGCTCATCTACAGTTTGATCATATTTTAGGAAAGCTTTGAGGATCTGAACTGCAAATAACTAAACACTAAAACACTAAAAAAACTGGAGGCAATAAACATAATTCCGATTTAAATTTTCTACACCTGTCATGTGACCACAGATCAATAAACCAAAGATCCTGAAACAGAAACGCTGCTTTATTAAGTTTAGGTCAACATGCTTTAAAATCAGTTTGACACCAGAAACAGAAACAAAAAGAAGCTCTTAGTTTCTCAACAAAGATATCAGAGAAACAAAGAGCTCAAAATTCTGTTTTCAACCAACTATTTTTGAAAGGAAACTCAGAGAAACTCCTTCAGTTCAGCTGTAAAAAAAACAAAACAACAAACTGAAGTCCACCACGGTGACCACCAGGAGGAGATAAAGTGCAAACAGTCCACTGAGAAACTTCAATCTGAGCCAACAGCAGGAGAGGAGGGGTGACAAACAGGAAGTGAGGTCATGACAGGCTGCTGCTGGGTCTCCTGGTGATGTCACTGTATCCGATCAGCCTCTGATCCGTCAGTTCATTGAGATATCAAACTGCAGCTCTGCGTGTATGTGTGTGTCAGAGGTTTCCATGGTAACAGTGTTGATGCTCCACAGTCTGTATCCAAGCTACGCACCACCACACACACGCAGGGCGGCGTGATGACATCATCTTTACAGGCCCAGTGACTTGCGAACGATCTTCTGAGCCAGTTTGTAGAACTGCTCTCTGTCCTCGCGCCACATCTTAGACGCATCGACGTTGGCGCCGCTCTCATCGTTCGGCTCTGAGGAGAAGAAGAAAGAATCATTAAAACTATATGATGACTCATGGCAGACGAGTGATGTGGACCGAGAATTTTATTACAATATTTTAGTGGTTTTATTGTGATAAAGACAAAGATTATGATTAAAAAACTATTTATTACTTATTTTCCAGGTAACTGTGGCTTTGACCGCATGAAATCACAGCATCAAAACACACATTGTTCTTGAAAAACAGGATTCTTCTGGACGCCATTTACTTAAAAATCACGACTTATATCACTAACCTGCACACACTTAGTAATATTTTCTATTGTACTGATATTACACTGTAAGAAATAGTGGAGAAAATATCAAAATGAATATTTCTGAACATACTGTGAGTTTTATTTACCATCAAGCTTCTTTAAAACAGAAAGATAAGTCTTCTTATGTAACTTGCTCTTATTTCATTATCTTATTTAATTGAGTCAAATGTTTTGTATTTATTGTTCCTATTGCTTTTTTGTTTATTTATTTTGGATATTTGGAATTAATTGTTCATTAAAGCTTAAAGTTTATCTTTGAGAATGCATTGTTATTCCATTATATAAGTTACTATATAACTTAAAAATGATCTTAAAACAACAATATTGTCGCAGTAACTTCTGGTATAATCTGTGTGTTACAATAATGTGTGTGTTACTCATGTAACAGGTGTGTAATAAACACATGACAGCACGGTTTGGGTGATCATGTGATAGGTGTGTAATAAACACATGCCAGCGCGGTTCGGGTGATCATGTGACAGGTGAGCTGCTCTACCTGCCAGCATGCTGACCACTGACAGCAGGATCTTCTCCACACTCTGGACCGGACTCCACCGCTCTGCGCTGCTCTCATATCCCATCGGGTCGTCGCCCGGAGCGTGAAGGATGGAGATACACACCCGGCCGTCTGGGTAGACTGAGGAGCAGAACAATGAAATTAGTAATCAATTATTCCATCGATTAGTCTATTAATCAAATAAAAATATTGGCACATTCTGCAGATTTTTCATTTAATCTCAAGATTTTGACATGCAATATTAGATTAAAAGAATACATTAAAAGATGCAAAAAAAAAACAATTCACTTTCTTTTTTAAACCACAAAATAAACATTTACTGATTAAATGCAGTAATACAGCGTTACTTTAGTAAATCTGAACTGGATGAAGGTAAAACTGACACTTGAGGAATTTTGGGTAAGGTATATTTACAGAAAAAGAAGGTTTTTATCTAAAATACAAAATGTACATACTTTGTACAATTTTAGCTTAATTTCTGCTCTGAATGTTATTTTTTCAGCAAATTGCCATTTTTGACTTTGTTCACTTCAGTTATTAAAGTAACTGATTAATTATGATTAACTCTATTAATCATTTCAGCCCTCGCTGAAATGTGAAAAGTCAGAGATTATTTTGGTTTGGTCTCCTTCCTGGAGTCTCTGAGGATGTTATTCTGGTTCACAGCTCTTTTCGGCCATCTTCACCCTTAGTGGTTCAGATTAGGCAGAAATCAGAGAGAAGCCACATTATTTGATGGTTTCTAGGTTCTGATTAGATGAAATGTTCTGCTTTGATTGGTCTTCACCTGTCTGTTTACTTGTATGCAGGCCTGTCACAATAAGCAATAAATCAATTAATTATGTGATAAATTAAAACAAGGTCAATCATTTCCATTTGAATGATTTATCAATTTTCTCTTTTTACCAAAAACAGGTGCTTTGGTTTCAACTTGCCCTTTTTTAAAGAACAATTTTGTTTACAGAGACTTTATAATTAACTTTATTTGTTGTTTCTGTTGCTTTGTTTATTTATTTAGGACATTCAAAATGTCTTCCAGGTCCAGTATTAAATGTTCATTAGAATTTAAAGTCTATTGAGAATGTGCGCTTGTATTATTATGCCATTACCATTACATTACTTAAAAATGATCTCATTGTTTATTGCAATAACTTCTGGGACAATTTATCATCCAGTGACATTTGTTATTATGACTGGCCTGCCTGTGTGGAACTGATCCCTGCTCAGATGTTTCTGTCTGATCAAACAGAAACAGAAAGTTTCTGCTACCAACATTCAGACATTTTCCATCATATCTAACAAACAAACTGCAGGTTCTGATTGGTCCAGCTTTCTTCTTCATGTGTTTATGTTGTTGCTGCAGGACCAGAAGATACAGTTGCAGCAGGAAGTTCAGCTCAGGGCCATGATGATGATGATGATGATGATGGTGGTGGGGAACATGATGACGGGTCAGAACCGAGCGCTCTGTCCTCTAATCAGAACTCTCCTTCACCATGACATCATGGCTCCTGCCCACTAATCTCGGCGTTAATGACAGCAGGCTAACGAGGCGTGTTGTGACGGGTCCAATAACAGGGTCCAGACACAGGCTGGTTTCATCCACGACTCGGCGTTCTGAGCATCTAAACCCGCCGTCGGGGGCGGAGCCTGTGGCAGACTTACTGTTGGGGTGAAACATGTCGCAGGTGAACCTCATCTTCGGAGGGCTGAGAGGATAATCTGAGGGGAAGCTGAGGACGGCGGGGAAGACTCCGCCTTCGAAACACGTGTCCTCTGGACCCCTGAGACACAAACAGAGAAAATCACTGAGAATGTCGAGACGCTGCAGCAGGAAACAGAAACTTTTAGTTAAATGAAGCCAGTTTCAGTTTCTGATCATGACATGCTGAGTCATAATCAGGACTGAAGTTTGAATATCTGATCTCAGATCTGCCTGGCCTCCTTCCCTGAAGTTATTTCTGACTCTTTAAAGCATCAACTGATCTCTGACCAGATATCCTCCATTTATCAGGACAGCAGTTGGGTAACAGGTCTCCACACTGCAAAAACACAAAATATTACCAAGGGTTTTGATCTAGTTTCTAAACAAATATCATAGCACACCTGAAATATTACAAAACTAACTTACAGGTAACTTTTCTTCAAAAAATAAGATGCTTGTTTAGAGTCAATAAGTCTTTAATATTGATGAAAAAGTTCTAGTCCCAATGGCAAATTATTTCACTTATAACTCAGACTCAGATATTTATTTATGTCCCATTGGGCTTAAATAAAGTCACAATAAAACAACAACAAACCAACATTTAATATAAAACTACGAGGTGTTGCCCTAAATTTAACTGTTTCAACTAATGGAGGTTAAAAACACAAAACTTCTCAATCAAAAAATAAATACAAATAAAAATAAAAATATAGATGCCGGTAAAACTGAAAAGGTGAACAAAATATAAACTAATAAATACATATTACTTATAATTTGAAATTCCTCACTTTAAGAGACAACACATTATTAAAACTCAGTGGTTAAAAACACAAACCGTTTTCATCAACTGTAAGACTACAGGACTAACAAGTAAGTTTCTCTTGCTTCAAGTATAATAAGATATCTGCACTAAAAACTAGATCAAAAATACTTTGTAGGATTTTGTGTTTTACAGTGCAGAGTGCTTCACCTCCTCTATGAGCTGAGGAGCAGAAAAAGGAAGACAGAACAACGAGGTACAGAGGACTGAGGTATAATGACAGGTGTGCTGCCTCAGTGATGTCACTCTGCAGACTGAAAGGTGGACTTGGACTTTAAATGAGCAGCGAGGTAAATTGAAGGGCAGACTGAAGCTGCTGTCATGCCAGCATGGAGCAGTAACGTCTAATGATGGTGCTTTCAATGACGTCACGGATTCTGCAGTGTCTCCTGTCAGAGATGCATCAGGCTGCAGAGGATTTATTTTAACTAAGGGTCATCACAAAAACACAAAATCTTACCAGGTATCTTTGTATGAATTTTTATTGCAAATATCTTAGTACACTGGAAATAAGACAAAACTAACTGACAAGTAACTTTTCAGCAAGATTTTGGAGCTTGTTTTAAGTCAATAATGATTGAATATTGATAAAAAGATACTATTGGTAGATTACTTCAATTATAAAAAGACATTTTTTTCCATGTTATAAGTGAAAGAATTGGCCAGTGGAACTATTACATTTTCATGAATATTAAGGAATTATTTTTGTATATTAAGTTTGTTTTATTTCCAGTGTACTAAAATATTTGCACTAAAAATTAGACAAATATTTGGTAAGATTTGATGTTTTTGTAGTGAGGTACAGATGAAAATGTGATGAAAATTTCTGATTTAGAGAACTAGCCTGGTCTTAAATGGGACAGTTCAGTTTTTTCCAGTTGAGTTCTACTGAGAGTAAATATTTACCTCCATTCGATACTCTGACTTTGACTAGGTCATTCTAACACATGACATTTGACCCAAACCTGGGGTCTACAACCTTTACAACCTAAAGAGTCATTTTCACTTTTAGGCCAGCCAAATAAAACGTGTTCATCGCCGCAAAAGTCGCATGACTTTTCGAAAAAGGACACATTATAATTTACATAGGAGATATGCTGACATTTTTAAAGAACTGCCATTTTATTTCTGTTTTTAGAATTTAAAATAGAAAAATTAGCAAGAAAGAATGGATCTCTTTCTTCTGTGGGATGGAAAATGATGTAAGAAATAAAAAACACAGATTACCACCTAATGGCAAGAAAATCCCTTTGTTTCACAATCAAGCACCGCTTTGTGTTGATTAATCCGATAAAGTCCAAGTGTAAACAGTCTGCCTCGACTTTGAGCTGCTGTCTGAATCAGCAGTGACACCTGCTGGTCAGAGTGACACATTGCACCTGGAAACTCAAGAGGCTGACAGGTTGGATAAAATCGGTTTGGTGTCTATGAGCATCGAGTATCTCAGGTTAAATGATTCTCATTGAGAATCAAATTAACAAAAATGAAGAAAGGCAGTTGGTTTCGATGGAGACGACCTGTCATATATGAGTAAAAAGGCTCCAGCCTGCACTCACATGATGAGTGCCTCCCATTCGAAGAAGTTCTCCTCGTTGGCTGGACCTGCAGAGCACACAGAGGGAGAAAATGATCATTGTCTCATCCTGATGTTCTGTTCTGATGCAACACTAACAGAACCTGTTTGGTTCTGGGTCAAAGATCAGATAAGGAGGACTTAAACTGAGCTTTTAACAGCTCAGGTGTTCAGATGTAAAGATGGAGTCTTACCTGCGACAATGCC
This sequence comes from Poecilia formosa, assembly GCF_000485575.1. NCBI lineage: Eukaryota > Metazoa > Chordata > Actinopteri > Cyprinodontiformes > Poeciliidae > Poecilia > Poecilia formosa. The sequence goes on along the minus strand of NW_006800306.1, from coordinate 64,666 downwards.
TTCAGGTGGGTTCAGGGTCAGCTCTGAAAAACAAATATTACTGATGAATCCAAGAATTTCACAAAGGAAAACCACACAACTGGTACCTGTTTGGAAAAACTGTTGCTTTTCTAAATAAAAATCATCATTATTTTAAGCTAAGTTTTGAATGTCTTATTTTTCTGAAACATGTTAAAACACAGCATGCACACACACAATAAACTAATAAAAAGAACATAATCCCAACCTTCTTGGGATGTTTTTGGTGACCACATTGATCTTGGGCAGCAGATGGAAACCATCTTGCTCCAATCAGAACTAGTCAACACTAGTAATGTGATTAAAATATATATATTTTTTTTTATTTGAATGTTTTCACTCAAGATTAGCAAATATATGTGCAAATAAGTGTAAGATTAATCTTATTTTACAGCATCATTACCAAAGGTGGCAACTTTGGCTCTTTTATTCTATATAACAGGGTTTTTATCCATCCTTTAATACTATATTCAAAACAGTTTGCATTGTAATTAATACACTTTCTTACTTTATTATCGGAACTCCATTTTGGCCTAAACCTCAATAAAATCCTAAACATTTTTAGTAAAAACGCCATTTTGTCAAATTTATTAAGAAAGAAAATGTTAATAAATAAAAAACGGATGTTAATAACCCAGACTGTCACCAGCTGCCAGTCAGACTTTAACAGTTCTTGTATTAATCCTTCAAGCTGAGTCCATCAGATCCAAGCTTGATTCTGAAACTCAAACATGCAGATCATCGGAGAGTTAACAGCTTCTTTTTTTAGTTACTGTCTAGATTTATAGTTTCTAATGTTTGTAGCACTTCTAATCTTATCTCACAGTTTGAGTCTCAGTTACATAAACAGGCAGGGAAGAAGGTTCTGGATGAAGCAGAACAGTCGCACCGACAGATTAAAATAAAATCGCTAAATGTGTCATTCTGGAGACATTTAAGTTAAAAAACATGATGCCGAATCAATCAAAATTCTCAGTTCCAAACGAATTTTTATAGATTTTTCATCTTACTGTGTTGATTTTAAACCCTGGAGCAAAAAAGCTGTTAAACCTGTGGAATCTGTATCGGAGTTTGGTTCAGCAGAACTTCCCCCTAGCTTTTCCTCATCAGCAGGCGCTTCGGTTACTCACGTTTGTATTCAGCCATGAGCCTCTTTAACGCGGTGCCGGCCATCTCGTTTACCGGACACAAAGCATAAACAAAAACAACTAAACAAAAACAAACAAACAGCTCCGAGCACACACCGCTAACACCAGGCTGAGGACTTTTCCGCTCGCTGGACGAGCAGACAGCGCCCTCTGCTGGTGCGGAACCGCCACGGAATTCAGCTTAAAAAGTGGATTACCGCCACCTACAGGCCCGGAGGATCAACAAGAAATTAACAAAGAGGCCAGTTCTAAGTTTCTCAAACTTGTGTAAAGTTTAGAGTTCCTCAAACTTAATACAAGTTTCTTAAATTACGGGTCATGCTCTCTTTTATGGCCTTGTATGGGCTTGGTAACAGAAATTCCTAGATAGAAATAGAGATTTCATATTACTTTTTCAAATTAGCTCAAGATTTGATTTCTATCAGACAATTAAAAAGGTGCATCAGTAACAGTAATTCTTTTTTGTTTCAATTTGATTTTACATAGATTTTTTTTTCTACAAACCAGGAAGGCTCAAGATGAAGAAATAAAGCCTCATAGCAAAACTATTATGGAGATTGAATTCTGTTTTCTTTTATCCTTAAATATCAAAAGAAAATACATTAATTCAATCAGTTTTCCTGCTGCCCAGCAGCCGCCTGATGTATCCGGTGATGGGTCTCATATTCAGGGCGTACACTACCGGGTTGAACACGGACTGAGCCAGAATGACCAGCACCAAAGTGAGCATGAAAGCTGCAGGCTGGTTTCTCTTCTCGATTGCTCTAGATTGCTCCTGCTTTTTACATTTTTACATTTATGGCTCTTTTTTTTAAAAAAAAATAGGGAAAACGTTCTATTATGTTTCTCAAAATGGTCTATCCACTCTTCTTTGTCCCCTCTATCAGAAATCCATCAAATTTTATATTTCTTCTATTGTTTATTGGCTGACAAATCAATTTAAGGGTACACATATACAAAGAAAAAACTTTGACTAGACCTCTTTCTTAAAACTAAGTAATAAACCATAAGGTGATATTTGCCACAACAATTGTTCAGGAATGTTTTTTGCTGAAAGAAATAAGGCAGTGGGGATTCAACCATTTAAATTAAATCCTTAAAATCAAAATGTCTTCTAGATTTTTTATTTATTATTGCAGTTTAGCTCAGTTTTCTTACTTCTCATGTGACAATGTCTCTGATCAACACTAAGTTGTTAATCATGATTACTGCTGTACATTTAATATTTAAAATGGGTTATCTTAGTTCTGAGTTTATTTAACTAATGATCATACTAATCATAATCCTGTGACAATGTTTCTGATCATCAGGAAGTTATGTTAAAGAGGTTATTCTTAGTTCTGACTTTATTTTGACTAACAAATGAAAACCTATAGAGAACAAAATCTACAAATATGTAAAATTTCAAGCAAGATAAATGCAGAAATATTTCACAAGGCAGCAGTTTACATATGTCTTTAAAATCAAGGATAAACAAACAGAATTCGATCAAAAATATTAAAAACACATCAGTAAAGCAGATTGGGGTGATTTATTTCAGCAATGACTTTTTATCCTTAAATATCCAGATCCAGAAACAATCTGTTAACATTTTACATTTCCCAGGAACCCTGACTGGTTTCAAATCAATCGGTTTTCCTGCTGCTCAGCAGCCGCCTGATGTATCCGGTGATGGCGCTCATATTCAGGCCGTACACTACCGGGTTTAACACGGTCTGAGCCAGAACGATCAGAACCGAAGTGAGCACAGAGGATGCAGTCTGGTCTCCGGCCTGCAGGCGGCGCTGCAGCAGCTCCACCGCAGTGCAAGCGCTGTAGTTTAGGAAGACCAGCAGGTGCGGCAGACAGGTGCGCAACGCTTTGCTGCTAGAGCCGCGTGTGCGACACAGGGAGACATAAAGAATGCTGCTGTAGGAGAAAAGTACAAAGGCAGCGGGCAGAATGATGGTGGCAACAGAGATGAACAGGGCGAAAACTTCGCTCACCTGCGTTGCGTTTCTGCTGCAGCTGAGTCTGTTTAAACTGTAAACATCACAGTAGAGCCGGTTGATATGAGAGCGGCAGAGCGGCTGGCGCGCGGCAAGAAGCACTGCGCTCCCAATCATAGCGGCAGGCAGCAGCCAGCAAAACAGGAGCAGAACCGCAACCGCGCGCGGCGACACCAGCGCAGCGTAGCGCA